>NW_027015690.1:0-11118 GCF_036934945.1 Oncorhynchus masou masou
CAACATCTCAAGACATCAGTCAGGAAGTTAAAGCTTGGTCGCAAATGAGTCTTCCAAATGGACAATGACACCAAGTATACTTACAAATTTATGACAAAATGGCTGAAGGAGAACAAAGTCAAGGTATTGGCGAGGCCATCACAAAGCCCTGAACTCAATCCAATAGACAATTTGTGGGCAGAACTGAAAAATCAAGTGCGAGCAAGGAGGCCTACACACCTGATTCAGTTACACCAGCTCTGTCAGGAGGAAGTGGCAACTCTGGGTTGCTGGCCTTCTAGGCAGAATGCAAAGAAAAAGCCACATCTCAGACTGGCCAATTAAAAGAAAAGATTAAGATGGGCAAAAGAACACATTCACTGGACAGACGTACTCTGCCTAGAAGGCCAGCATCCCGGAGTCACCTCTTCGCTGTTGACGTTGAGACTGGTGTTTTGCGGATACTATTTAATGGAGCTACCAGTTGAGGACTTGTGAGGTGTCTGTTTCTCTAACTAGACACTCTAATGTACTTGTACTCTTGCTCAGTTGTGGACCAGGGCCTCCCACTCCTCTTTCTATTCTGGTTAGTGCCAGTTTGCGAGGTTCTTTGAATGGAGTAGTACACAGCTTTGTACGCGATTTTCAGTTTCTTAGCAATTTCTCACACGGAATAGTCTTCATTTCTCAGAACAAGAATAGACTGACGAGTTTCAGAAGAAAGTTCTTTGTTTATGGCCATTTTAAGCCTGTAATCGAACCCACAAATGCTGATGCTCCAGATAACCAGTCTAAAGAATGCCAGTTTTATTGCTTCTTTAATCAGAACAGTTTTCAACTGTAACGGTTTCCAAGATCTGGCCTTTTCACCACCTCCTCAAACACATCCCCAACAACTTCAGTTCCAGACCCATCATACAGCTTTTCCTCTGATAAACTAGCAAGTGGGATCTCAAATTTCAGTGAAGCTGGGTCATATTTAACTTCTTGCGTCGAGCAATCCCGGATCCGGGATCCTATTTATGGCCTCAATCATTAGCATAACAACGTTAACTATTAATGAAAATACGCAAATGAAATGAAATAAATATATTTGCTCTCAAGCTTGACTTTTGTTAACAACATTTCTGTCATCTCAGATTTTCAAAATGTGTTTTCAACCATAGCTAAACAAGCATTTGTGTTAGAGTATTGACAGCTAGCATAGCTATAAGCCTAGAATTCAGCCAGCAACATTTTCACAAAAACAAGAAAAGCTTTCAAATAAATCAATTACCACTGAAGAACTTCAGATGTTTTCAATGATGAGACTCTCAGTTAGATAGCAAATGCTCAGTTTTTCAAAAATATTATTTGTGTAGGACAAATCATCCGTTTTGTTCACGTTTAATACGAAAAAAACCTGTATCCAGTTATAGCCTCAAAGCTCATTAGCATAAATAACGTTAACTATTTATGAAAATCGCAAATGAAATTAAATAAATATGCTAGCTCTCAAGCTTAGCCTTTTCTTAACAACACTGTCATCTCTGATTTTCAAAATATGCTTTTCAACCATAGCAAAACAAGCATTTGTGTAAGAGTATTGATAGCTAGCGTAGCATTTAGCGTAGCATTTAGCGGTCAACATTTTCACAAAAACCAGAAAAGCATTCAAATAAAATAATTTACCTTTGAAGAACTTCGGATGTTTTCAATGAGGAGACTCAGTTAGATAGCAAATGTTCAGTTTTTCCTGAAAGATTCTTTGTGTAGGAGAAAAATGCTCCGTTTTGTACATCACTTTTGGCTACCAAAAAAAATGAAAATTCAGTCACCAAAACGCCGAACTTTTTTCCAAATTAACTCCTTAATATCGACTGAAACATGGCAAACGCTGTTTAGAATCAATCCTTAAGGTGTTTTTCACATATCTCTTCATTGATATATCGTTCGTGGAAGTCTGCTTTCTTCTCTGAATTAAATGGAAAAATACTTGCAGCTGAGCTTTACGCACCAATTTCGACACAGGACACCGGGCGGACACCTGGTAAATGTGGTCTCTTATGGTCAATCTTCCAATGATATGCCTACAAATACGTCACAATGCTGCAGACACCTTGGGGAAACGGCAGAAATTGTGGGCTCTCTCCTTGCGCATTCACAGCCATATAAGGAGACATTGGAACACAGCGCTTCAAAAATTTTGCTCATTTCCTGTTTGAAGTTTCATCTTGGTTTCGCCTGTAGCATCAGTTCTGTGGCACTCACAGATAATATCTTTGCAGTTTTGGAAACGTCAGAGTGTTTTCTTTCCAAAGCCGTCAATTATATGCATAGTCGAGCATCTTATCGTGACAAAATATCTTGTTTAATACGGGAATGTTTTTTTATCCAAAAATGAAATACTGCCCCTAGAGTTCAAAGAGGTTAAACAACAACCTACAATTAGATTTTCAATCGTAATGGTAAGAGTAATCAGACTGCCTTGTAAATTTATGTAAACAATACATGTATTTCCAATCACAAATGAAAAGTTTACCAATCAAAAGGTTTGTGTCCGGTTAATGATCTTGACATATTTTTGTCCATTTTGAATTTCACCCTGATCAGCATGATGACAAGGTCTGAAAGCAGATAATGTTACGAGATAATGTCAAAATGGATGAAAAAGCATTACATTTGTATTTCAATCATGACACATTACATAAGGATGACTACAAAAGTTTTCACCAATACTCCTTTACTTAGCATTATGAAAATATTGGATCATGACTACAACTTGTCTGATATTTCTTGAAGCAGGTCCCAAACTACAGCAAACAGTCTATTCAACTCACATTCACTGTCCCGAAATATGGAGACAGGCTAATTAGTCCAGTGAAATGCACTCACAATTCCAACTAGTCACTATATTTTGTTGCCATGTTCTAGGAGCAGTCTTACAAGACCGCCAAAATGAACTGATGATAAAGTGAGTGGGAAACGCAGTTAGCTAGGTAGCTGCCGATGCAATGACCACCATATGTATCTATAACCATCACCCACAAGTCGAAAATTCGGTTATAATTTGGCTAAATAAACAACTCACCTTAATCAGATTAGTCCTCAATATATAGTAAGCAGCTGAAATAAAGAGAACAAACTGACATGAGGCTAAAAAAGCTTGGTGCTGAAATGAGACACGCGCCCATGGAACCACCACGTGGAGCAGACTAACAGACTCGCCCCTGCACAGGACAGGGGCGAGCTAGTTAGAGAGCATGCTAGCTATCTAGCAAAGATGTGCTAAAAGTGAAAAGCAAGTAACTGACATTAGCTGCACACATGCAATCAAAACTGTTAGACCTTTTTACGTTACAATGCAGTCTGACAACCAAGTATCAAGTATTTCAATTAAAATAACTAAATAATATCAGTGAAATAATTCTTTAAACCCCACCTTTGCGTGGAGCAAATTAGGAGTTTGTTTATCCAACAATGGCGTCGAGAAAAGAGGAAATTTGAACACAGAATCTGAATTTATGGGTGGGTTTGTGATGATGTTTACACTTACTGAGTAAAAGTCTACACTAATAGAGTAAAATGTTATACCTTAGCGATTAATACCAGTTAGCAGCACTGACAGTAAGGGTCATTTGGCACTGCCAGTTGCTAAAACACCTCTATGCGAGTCGATCACTTTTGACACAGTGAATTTAACACTGGTGATTTTACTGTGCAGTTGGGAAACCCGCCATTTGGACAGCGATTGGCTATAGACCTAGCTGATTAGCAAAGCATCTGAAATATGTGAAGATAATGTGACTTGAGGATACTTTGAAATATTGACACAAGAATGGGAGGTGTGTTAGAAATTAGAAATGACACAATTAGCAAGCTTCCATGAACTGCATGTCAATGAAGAGATATGTGAAAAAACACCTTGAGGATTGATTCCAAACAACGTTTGCCATGTTTCGGTCGATATTATGTAGTTAATCCGGAAAAGTTTCACGTTGTAGGTGACTGCATTTTCAGTGCGTTTCGGTAGCTAGGCGCAATGTAGAAAACGGAACGATTTCTCCTACACACAGACGTTCTTCAGGAAACACTGCGCATTTGGTATGTGGCTGGGAGTCTCCTCATTGAAAACATCAGAAGCTCTTCAAAGGTAAATTATTTTATTTGATTTGGTTATCTGGCTTGTTGTGAAAATGTTGACGTGTTACATGCTACACAAAATGCTATGCTGAGCTTTGCATACTCTTACACAAATTAGTCAATTTCTATGGTTCAAAAGCATATTTGAAAATCTGAGATGACAGTGTTGTTAAGAATAGGCTAAGCTTGAGAGCAAACGCATTATTTTAATTTTATTTGCTGATTTTCAGAAATCGTTAACGTTGCTATGCTAATGAGCCTGGCTTTACACTCATTAACAGTAAGTTTCCAATCTAGAGCAGTTATCTCACTTTTGTGAGAATGAACTAACGTTAGCTTGCTTCATTGACGTTAGCTAGCTCATTAACTAACTAAGCGTCACTTTCAATAGAGTAAAATGTTATACCTTAGCGATTAATACCAGTTAGCAGCACTGACAGTAAGGGTCATTTGGCACTGCAAGTTGCTCAAACACCTCTATGCGAGTCGATCACTTTTGACACAGTGAATTTAACACTGGTGATTTTACTGTGCAGTTGGGAAACCCGCCATTTGGACAGCGCATGTGGCTATAGACCTAGCTGATTAGCAAAGCATCTGAAATATGTGTGAAGATAATGTGACTTGAGGATACTTTGAAATATTGACACAAGAATGGGAGGGTGTGTTAGAAATTAGAAAATGACACAATTAGAAAATGGACGCAATTCAATGGATATCAATCAACAAAGAGGTAAGAATATGTATGCTACACTGTAAAAATTAGGGGTTAAAATGGAATTCTTCTAAGATCCTCAAAGATCCTTGAAGAACCTTAGGGTTCTTGGCAATGAAAAACTGCCCTAAAAGGTTCTTCAAAGAACTTCTTAGGAGGTGGGGTTCATCGAGGAACCCCCATTGTTGCTGGAGTTCTTCGGGAAACTTCTCAATTGCAACTGAAAACACTTGTGCTAAGTTTGAATGCGATAACAGTTAAATATTATTAAAAAGGTAAGTTGAGTTGATGTTTAGCTCTGAATATATATCGGAAACACTTATATAATAATATAAAATACACATGAATAATGAAGACAATTATTAACTAGGCAGAACTAGGTTTGTATTATTTCCTGAATTATATTCTGTCCCAGATATTGTTTATCATTTCCATAAAGCCAACATGGCTTTACACTCATTAACGTAAGTTTCCAATCTAGAGCAGTTATCTCACTTTTGTGAGAATGAACTAACGTTAGCTTGCTTCATTGACGTTAGCTAGCTCATTAACTAACTAAGCGTCACTTTCAATTTTCAATCCCAATGATGATAATTTAACAATTATTTAAGCTTTGACCAATCCCTGAGGTTTGTAAGACCCTGGGTTTAATGCTAATTAGGCAAAGACTTCTGCAAAAGGTTAGTTGTTCTTTATTCAGAGAATGTTCTAAAGTCAACCAAAATGTGAGCAGTCTTTCTAACCCCCCCATATATACACTCTCGCTCACACACACACACACACACACACACACACACACACACACACACACACACACACACACACACACACACACACACACACACACACACACACACACACACACACACACACAGTAGGTGGGCTGTATCTTTTTCCATAGTTCACATTCCTCGTTTATCACTATTCTACCAAGCTGGCAGTTCCTTCTTTTTCCATAGTTCACATTCCTCGTTTATCACTATTCTACCAAGCTGGCAGTTCCTTGCCGTTCCTTTCCTCCCTAGATAAGAGGGGCCTTGACAGGGCCTCTGTCCTGTCGAGCATTTTTCAGAGTCCCAACAGGTCAGGTCATGTATAGTTCAATTGTTCTCTGTGTTTTCTCAGTCACACATTTCTCATGCTTACATTATTGGATTATAGCCTAATTATTCTAATACATTTCACATAGTCTAATAATGTTTCAGGGTGGAATTCTTTAGTCATTACTTTAAACATATAAATTCCCTTATCACTAAGGACCTTGTCCTGTGCAGACGAGATATCACAACGAACTGAATCTGGCAATGGAGTGCTTCTTCTTTATATAGCCTGATACAGCATGCGTATTGCATGCTGTATCAGGCTATATAAAGAAGAAGCACTCCATTCATGAACTCTCAAGGGGGCATAACATTAACAATACCATCCCATTTTGTGTCAAATCACCAATTGGCAACCTATTCCTTATGGGATTAATTGACACATAAACTGTAACGGCTTTCGTCTGGTGGAAGAGAAGCGGACCAAAATGCAGCGTGGTATTTTTGAGACATGTTTAATGATGATGAAAAAACGAACAATACAAAAACAACAAACAGAACGTGAAAACCTATACAGCCTATCTGGTGACAACAAACACAGAGACAGGAACAATCACCCACCAAACACTCAAAGAATATGGCTGCCTAAATATGGTTCCCAATCAGAGACAACGATAAACACCTGCCTCTGATTGAGAACCATTCCAGACACCCCCAAGACAAAACACACCACAATAAACCCATGTCACACCCCGGCCTGACCAAATAAATGCAGACAAATACAATATATATCGACCAGGGCGTGACAGAACCCCCCTAAGGTGCGGACTCCCGGACGCACATCAAAACAATAGGGGAGGGTCCGGGTGGGCGCCTGTCCATGGTGGCGGCTCCGGTGCGGGACGTGGACCCCACTCTATCAATGTCTTAGTCCCTCCTCCTCGCGTCCTAGGATAGTCCACCTCGCCACCGACCATGGCCTAGTAGTCCTCACCCAGAACCCCACTGGACTGAGGGGCAGCCTGGAACTGAGGGGCAGCCTGGGACTGAGGGGCAGCCTGGGACTGAGGGGCAGCCTGGGACTGAGGGGCAGCTCGGGACTGAGGGGGAGCTCGGGACTGAGGGGAAGCTCGGGACTGAGGGGAAGCTCGGGACTGAGGGGAAGCTCAGGACTGAGGGGAAGCTCAGCACTGAGAAGAAGCTCAGGAAGAGTCTGGCTGACTTGCAGATCCTGGCTGACTGGCAGATCTGGAAGAGTCTGGTTGACTGGCGGATCTGGAAGAGTCTGGATGACTGGCGGATCTGGAAGAGTCTGGATGACTGGCAGATCTGGAAGAGTCTGGCTGACTGGCAGATCTTGAAGAGTCTGGCAGACTGGCGGATCTGGAAGAGTCTGGCTGACTGGCGGATCCTGGCAGACTGACAGATCTGGCTGCTCCATGCTGACTGGCGGCTCTGGCTGCTCCATGCAGACTGACAGCTCTGGCGGCTTTCTTGCAAACTGGCAGCTCTGGCGGCTCCTTGCAGACTGGCAGCTCCTTGTAGACTGGCAGCTCCTTGCAGACTGGCAGCTCCATGCAGACTGGCAGCTCTGGCTGCTCCATGCAGACTGGCATCTCTGGCTGCTCCATGCAGACTGACAGCTCTGGCTGCTCCATGCAGACTGGCAGCTCTGGCTGCTCCATGCAGACTGACATCTCTGGCTGCTCCATGCAGACTGACAGCTCTGGCTGCTCCATGCAGGCTGGCAGCTCTGGCTGCGCTGAACAGGCAGGAGACTCCAGCAGCGCTGTAGAGGAGGAAGGCTCAGGCAGCGCTGAACAGGCGGGAGACTCCGGCAGCGCAGGAGAGGAGGAAGGCTCCAGCAGCGCTGGAGAGGCGAGGCACACTGTAGGCCTGATGCGTGGTGCTGGCACTGGTGGTATTGGGCCGAGGACACGCACAGGCAGCCTGGTGCCGGGAGCTGCCACCGGATGGCTGGTGTGTGGAGGTGGCACAGGATGGGCTAGACCGTGAAGGCGTACTGGAGATCTTGAGAGCAGTGCTGGCACAGGACGTGCAAGGCTAGGGAGGTGCACAGGAGGCCTGGTTCGTGAGGCTGGCACCATCTTCACCAGCCGACTAACACGCACCTGAGGACGAGTATGGAGCGCTGACCCAGGTGCCATCAAATCCCCGACACGCTCCGTCGGGCGAATATCATGCTTAAAGCACCAACACAGCAACTCCCTCATTTCTCTCTCCTCCAATCTCCCCATTAACTCCTTCACAGTCTCTGCCTCGCTCACCTCCAACACCGGCTCTGGTTCTGGTCTCCTCCTTTGTCCTCACGATAAACAGGGAGAGTTGGCTCAGGTCTGACTCCTGACTCTGCCACACTCTCCCTGAGCCCTTCCCCAAGAAATTTTTGGTGCTGACTCTCGGGCTTCCTTCCGCGCCGCCGTGCTTGCTTTGCCAACCTCATTCTCTCGTAACCTTTCGCACACTGCTCCATCGAATGCCAGGCGGGCTCCGGCACTCTCCCTGGGTCAACCGCCCACCTATCTATCTCCTCCCAAGTTGTGTAGTCCAGATTTTGTTGCCCCTGCTGTTGCTGTTGCCTGTTACCATGCCGCTTGGTCCTGTTGTGGTGGGTGATTCGGTAACGGCTTTCATCTGGTGGAAGAGAAGCGGACCAAAATGCAGCGTGGTATTTTTGAGACATGTTTAATGATGATGAAGAAACGAACAATACAAAAACAACAAACGGAACGTGAAACCTATACAGCCTATCTGGTGACAACAAACACAGAGACAGGAACAATCACCCACCAAACACTCAAAGAATATGGCTGCCTAAATATGGTTCCCAATCAGAGACAACGATAAACACCTGCCTCTGATTGAGAACCACTCCAGACAGCCATAGACTATGCTCGACACCCCCAAGACAAAACACACCACAATAAACCCATGTCACACCCCGGCCTGACCAAATAAATGCAGACAAACACAATATATATCGAACAGGGCATGACATAAACAAACATTACAATAATTCATAATGGTAATTAAATGATAATTCTTCTTCCAGTGTTCTCTGCATTACATAAAGGGTGGGGAGAAAATCAATACATAATAGTAAATAAGGTTATCCAAACAATAATCACATCCCCAAAGCAGTAAAATAATATATATTGTTGTGTCGTTGACTATCATTAAATGTCAAGATGGTATATTATCAAATCACTTCTCTACCTCAGGCTCATTAGCATAACGCAACGTTAACGATTTCTGAAAATCGCAAATAAAATGAAAATAATGCGTCTGCTCAAGCTTAGCCTTTTCTTAACAACACTGTCATCTCAGATTTTCAAAATATGCTTTTGAACCATAGAAATTGACTAATTTGTGTAAGAGTATGCAAAGCTAGCATAGCATTTTGAGTAGCATTTAGCACGCAACATTTTCACAAAACCAGATAACCAAATAAATAAAATCATTTACCTTTGAAGAGCTTCTGATGTTTTCAATGAGGAGACTCTCAGTTACATACCAAATGCGCAGTTTTCCTGAAAGCGTCTGTGTGTAGGAGAAATCGTTCCGTTTTCTACATTGCGTCTGGCTACCGAAACGAACCGAAAATTCAGTCACCTACAACGTAAAACTTTTTCCGAATTAACTACATAATATCGACCGAAACATGGCAAACGTTGTTTGGAATCAATCCTCAAGGTGTTTTTTCACATATCTCTTCATTGATATGCAGTTCGTGGAAGCTTGCTTTCCTCTCTGTATCCCATGGAAAAATACTGGCAGCTGACTTTTGCGCACCAATTTCGGCGCAGGACACCGGGCGGACACCTGGTAAATGTGGTCTCTTATGGTCAATCTTCCAATGATCTGCCTACAAATACGTCACAATGCTGCAGACACCTTGGGGAAACGACAGAAAGGGCAGGCTCATTCCTCTCGCATTCACAGCCATATAAGGAGACAATGGAAAACAGAGCCTCAAAAATCCTGCTCATTTCCTGGATGCCGTCTCATCTTGGTTTTGCCTGAAGCTCACGTTCTAGGGCACGCACAGAAAATATCTTGGTAGTTCTGGACACGTCAGAGTGTTTTCTTCGAAAGCTATCAATTATATGCATAGTCGAGCATCTTTTGTGACAAAATATCTTGTTTAAAACGGGAACGTTTTTCATCCAAAAATGAAATAGCGCCCCCAGAGCATCAACAGGTTAACCTCTTACACTTATGGTGGCGCTATTTCATTTTTGGAAGAAAAACGTTCCCGTTTTAAACAAGATATTTTGTCACAAAAAGATGCTCGACTATGCATATAATTGCTACTGTTCGAAAGAAAACACTCTGATGTGTCCAGAAATACAAATATCTTCTCTGTGCGTGCCCTTTAACGTGAGCTTCAGGCAAAACCAAGATGACTTGGCATCCAGGAAATGACAAGGATTTTTGAGGCTCTGTCTTTCATGATCTCCTTATATGGCTGTGAACGCAAAGAGGAATGAGTCTGCCCTTTCTGTCGCTTTCCCCAAGGTGTCTGCAGCATTGTGACGTATTTGTAGGCAGATCGTTGAAGATTGACCATAAGAGACCACATTTACCACGTGTCCGCCCGGTGTCCTGCGCCGAAATTGGTGCGCAAAAAGTCACCTGCCAGTATTTTTCCATGGGGCACAGAGAGAGAAGCAAGCTTCCATGAACTGCATGTCAATGAAGAGATATGTGAAAAAACACCTTGAGGATTGATTCCAAACAACGCTTGCCATGTTTCGTCGAGATATGTAGTTAATCCGGAAAAAGTTTCACGTTGTAGGTGACTGCATTTTCGGTTCGTTTCGGTAGCCAGGCGCAATGTAGAAAACGGAACGATTTCTCCTACACACAGACGCTTTCAGGAAACACTGCGCATTTGGTATGTGGCTGGGAGTCTCCTCATTGAAAACATCAGAAGCTCTTCAAAGGTAAATGATTTTATTTATTTGGTTATCTGGCTTTTGTGAAAATGTTGCGTGCTACATGCTACACAAAATGCTATGCTAGCTTTGCATACTCTTACACAAATTAGTCAATTTCTATGGTTCAAAAGCATATTTTGAAAATCTGAGATGACAGTGTTGTTAAGAAAAGGCTAAGCTTGAGAGCAAACGCATTATTTTAATTTTATTTGCGATTTTCAGAAATCGTTAACGTTGCGTTATGCTAATGAGCCTGAGGCTTAGTCACAATCCCGGATCCGGGATGGGGAGTTTCAAGAGG
>NW_027015691.1:0-11116 GCF_036934945.1 Oncorhynchus masou masou
TTCACATGTGCATTATTAAGTATGTTGTACATTACCAGTGTACAATATTTACATACGTTTCTTAATATTCATGAAATCTTCCCTATTTCCTATATACATATTGAAAATGTATCAGAAATATTTGGACTGTCTATTTTCTTTAAAATGTAGTATTTTTCTTCTACTTATCTGTTTTTTTTTTTATATGTTATTTCTAGAAAAAAATAGTTGTCATTCAGCTAGCTGTAGACAAATTACAACCGTTGTTTTTACAGTTGAAATTCAAAACTGTAATATCTTTGTTTGGCTTTTCCAGGACTTTCAATGTCAGTCGGCTAGGAGGTCGTGGGACGATAATGTACCACTACTATCCATATTGTAGCACCTGGTTGGAGTTCAAAGGTCGCGGCGGGGCGGTCTGAGCCGTTGTTCCAAGGCTGGGCACTGGCTAGATACTGGACTGTCATTAGCTGACCAAACACATTCAATGTTATCTGGAGATCTTTCTCCTCTTGGGCTTGGGCAGCTTCACCTGTCTGTCTCTGGAAGGGATCTGATGAACCTGAGAGCAGAGAAGACATAATACATTAATGCATGACCAGGGCTCTAATTTAACTGGGTGGTTCCAGCCCTGAATGCTGATTGGCCGACAGTGGTGGTATAATCAGACTGTATACCATGGTTATGACATGTATTTTTACTGCTCTAATTACGTTGGTAACCAGTTTATAATATCAGTAAGGCACCTCGGGGGTTTGTGGTATATGGCCAATATACCACGGCTAAGGGCTGTATCCAGTCTCTCCGCGTTGCGTCGTGCCTAAGAACAGCCCTTAGCCGGGGTATACTGGCCCATACCACACCCCCTGGGGCCTTATTGCTTAAATGTAACCCTAACATTTAAATAACATTTCACTTTTAGCCTTAGACCAAACCCTAACTTTTAACCTTAACATTTAACCTAACCTAAGGACAGAGAAGACAATAGAAGATGTATTAATAGCAACCAAACAACCCAGTCTCTGTTGGCTTGTGCGGGTGGTAGCGTACATTCTACAGTGTTTAATAGCACCTGAGTCCAGACAGAACTCCACAGACATCCTAATCTGACTAAGCTGTCCTCTTTTCCACTCAAAGTGTCTGGTTTCATATATCGCCTGTCTGAATTCAGAGGAAAGGCAGCAGGATGCATTAACAGCACAGTGAATCCTTTTCAAATTGAAATGTGGTGCTGGTTGAGGGGTTGTTGCAGCTTGTTTATGTAATCCTCTGACTGGAGTGTGTGTGTGAGGTGTCTCCCGGCTGACACAGAGACAGCCCTTTGATCAACAGTGGCTGTAGTCTTAGTTCTGCTCAGCTTAGCCTGGGGGACAGTCTAGAGAGGGGCAGAGGGAGAGAGAAGGAGGGCAGAGGGAGAGAGAAGGAGGGCAGAGGGAGAGAGAAGGAGGGCAGAGGGAGAGGGGCAGAGGGAGAGAGAAGGAGGGCAGAGGGAGAGGGGCAGAGGGAGAGAGAAGGATGGCAGAGGGAGAGAGAAGGATGGCAGAGGGAGAGAGAAGGATGGCAGAGGGAGAGAGAAGGAGGGCAGAGGGAGAGAGAAGGAGGGCAGAGGGAGAGAGAAGGAGGGCAGAGGGAGAGAGAAGGAGGGCAGAGGGAGAGGGACAGAGGGAGAGGGGCAGAGGGAGAGCATGGTGTTCTAATCTTTCTAGATGGTACTAGTATACTCACAGTCCCTGACATCTTGTCCAGCTCACTCATGGCCTCATGTATAGCAGCTTCTAAATGATTATTCAACTTCCCAGCTCTGCTGGGAACAATGAAAACAAAATCATGTCTCAGAAACATCAATAAGTCCATACCTAAACACTCAGCATTTTCTTTTTCACTTTGGACAAAAACATGAATAGATTTGTTCAACTCTGCCTCCTGCTACGCAGGGATAAAGTATGCAATTACAACATGAACTGTAAGCAATGACACTGACTGTGGTCCAGGTACATTTTTACAGAACATTGAGGGAGAAGAGCTAAGGTAAGCGCTGTGTGTGTGTGTGTGTGTGTGAGAGTGAGAGAACAGGTGCAGTGGAGGAGGTTTTTCATCATCAGGGGGTAATGACAAGCCAGCCAGGGCAGCATCAGGAGTAATGACGAGCCAGCCAGGGCATCCAGGGGGTAATGACTTGCCAGCCAGGGCATCCAGGGGGTAATGACTAGCCTGCCAGGGCAGCACCAGGGCATCATCAGGGGGTAATGACTAGCCAGCTAGGGCATCAGCAGGGGGTAATAACTAGCCAGCCAGGGCATCATCAAGGGTAATGACTAGCCACCCAGGGCATCATCAGGGGGTAATGACTAGCCAGCCAGGGCAACAGCAGGGGGTAATGACGAGCCAGCCAGGGCATCATCAAGGGGTAATGACTAGCCAGCCAGGGCATCCTCAGGGGTAATGACGAGCCAGCCAGGGCATCATCAGGGGTAATGACTAGCCAGCCAGGGCATCATCAGGGGGTAATGACTAGCCAGCCAGGGCATCATCAGCGGTAATGACTAGCCAGCCAGGGTATCATCAGGGGGTAATGACTGGCCAGCCAGGGCAACAGCAGGGGGTAATGACTGTCCTGCCAGGGCATCATCAGGGGTAATGACTAGCCAGCCAGGGCATCATCAGGGGTAATGACGAGCCAGCCAGGGCATCATCAGGGGGTAATGACTAGCCAGCCAGGGCATCATCAGGGGTAATGACTAGCCAGCCAGGGCATCATCAGGGGTAATGACTAGCCAGCCAGGGCATCATCAGGGTAATGAATAGCCAGCCAGGGCATCAACAGGGGTAATGACTAGCCAGCCAGGGCATCATCAGGGGGTAATGACTAGCCAGCCAGGGCATCATCAGGGGGTAATGACTAACCAGCCAGGGCATCATCAGGGGTAATGACTAGCCAGCCAGGGCATCATCAGGGGGTAATGACTAGCCAGCCAGGGCATCATCAGGGGGTAATGACTAGCCAGCCAGGGCATCATCAGGGGTAATGACTAGCCAGCCAGGGCATCATCAGGGGGTAATGACTAGCCAGCCAGGGCATCATCAGGGGGTAATGACGAGCCAGCCAGGGCATCATCAGGGGGTAATGACGAGCCAGCCAGGGCATCATCAGGGGTAATGACGAGCCAGCCAGGGCATCATCAGGGGGTAATGACGAGCCAGCCAGGGCATCATCAGGGGGTAATGACGAGCCAGCCAGGGCATCATCAGGGGGTAATGACTAGCCAGCCAGGGCATCATCAGGGGTAATGACTAGCCAGCCAGGGCATCATCAGGGGTAATGACCAGCCAGCCAGGGCATCATCAGCGGTAATGACTCTCCAGCCAGGGCATCATCAGGGGGTAATGACGGCCAGCCCAGGGCATCATCAGGGTAATGACTAGCCAGCCAGGGCATCATCAGGGGTAATGACTAGCCAGCCAGGGCATCATCAGGGGTAATGACTAGCCAGCCAGGGCATCATCAGGGGGTAATGACTAGCCAGCCAGGGCATCATCAGGGGTAATGACTAGCCAGCCAGGGCATCATCAGGGGTAGACAGTCCAAAAACATCATTCAGGGGTATTACTTTGACCAGGGCATCATCAGTGGGACAGAGAGTAGCAGACAGGGATTCAGTAGTCAGTGGTATAACCTCTCCTCAACACAGGGCAGACAGCCAGAATGGAACTAACCAGCCAGGGCATCATCAGGAACTAACCAGCCAGGGCATCATCAGAATGACTAGCCAGCCAAAATCAGGGGTAATGACTAGAACCACATCTGTTAATGATCTTTTTAAAACATCATCAGGGGAAACTGGTTCCACATCACACAAGCTGATGTAAAAATCACAATTCAGTGCAGTACCATCCAGGGCCTACAGCAATAGAGTACAGACAGGTGATTCAGTAGTCTTGGTATTAACCTCTCCTCAACACAGAGCAGACAGCCAGAATGGTCAACTAACAGATGTCAGACAGGATGGAACTTCAACATTCTAGAATGGAATTCCACCTTAAAATAACAAATAGAACACATCTGTTCAGCTTTTTAAAAACACACAGAGAAACTGGGGTACACACTGGATGTAAATGTCAGACATGTCCAGTACCATCCATCCTACAGCAATAGAACTTACTTTCTGTTCCACCTGGGGTAATAACAGGTCATGTGTCAGTGTTTTCAGCTTCTCCGTCTCCACCTGGGGTAATAACAGATGTCAGACAGTGTGTTCAGCTTCTCCGTCTCCACCTGGGGTAATAACAGATGTCAGACAGTGTGTTCAGCTTCTCCGTCTCCACCTGGGGGTAATAACAGATGTCAGACAGTGTGTTCAGCTTCTCCGTCTCCACCTGGGGTAATAACAGATGTCAGACAGTGTGTTCAGCTTCTCCGTCTCCACCTGGGGTAATAACAGATGTCAGACAGTGTGTTCAGCTTCTCCGTCTCCACCTGGGGTAATAACAGATGTCAGACAGTGTGTTCAGCTTCTCCGTCTCCACCTGGGGTAATAACAGATGTCAGACAGTGTGTTCAGCTTCTCCGTCTCCACCTGGGGTAATAACAGATGTCAGACAGTGTGTCAGTGTGTTCGTCTCCACCTGGGGTAATAACAGATGTCAGACAGTGTGTTCAGCTTCTCCGTCTCCACCTGGGGTAATAACAGATGTCAGACAGTGTGTTCAGCTTCTCCGTCTCCACCTGGGGTAATAACAGATGTCAGACAGTGTGTTCAGCTTCTCCGTCTCCACCTGGGGTAATAACAGATGTCAGACATGTCAGACAGATGTTGTGTTCAGCTTCTCCGTCTCCACCTGGGGTAATAACAGATGTCAGACAGTGTGTTCAGCTTCTCCGTCTCCACCTGGGGGTAATAACAGATGTCAGACAGTGTGTTCTCCGTCTTCTGTCAGACAGTGTGTCTCCACCTGGGGTAATAACAGATGTCAGACAGTGTGTTCAGCTTCTCCGTCTCCACCTGGGGTAATAACAGATGTCAGACAGTGTGTTCAGCTTCTCCGTCTCCACCTGGGGTAATAACAGATGTCAGACAGTGTGTTCAGCTTCTCCGTCTCCACCTGGGGTAATAACAGATGTCAGACAGTGTGTTCAGCTTCTCCGTCTCCACCTGGGGTAATAACAGATGTCAGACAGTGTGTTCACCTGGGGTAAGCTTCTCCGTCTCCACCTGGGGTAATAACAGATGTCAGACAGTGTGTTCAGCTTCTCCGTCTCCACCTGGGGTAATAACAGATGTCAGACAGTGTGTTCAGCTTCTCCGTCTCCACCTGGGGTAATAGACAGATGTCAGACAGACAGTGTGTTCAGCTTCTCCGTCTCCACCTGGGGTAATAACAGATGTCAGACAGTGTGTTCAGCTTCTCCGTCTCCACCTGGGGTAATAACAGATGTCAGACAGTGTGTTCAGCTTCTCCGTCTCCACCTGGGGTAATAACAGATGTCAGACAGTGTGTTCAGCTTCTCCGTCTCCACCTGGGGTAATAACAGATGTCAGACAGTGTTGTCAGCTTCTCCGTCTCCACCTGGGGTAATAACAGATGTCAGACATTAGTGTCCACCTGGGTCTAAGAATAGGACCAAAAACAGTCTGACTCGGTCCCATCAACATGACCATCAGTAGCAGAAGTAGTCTGATCAGTCCCATCACCATGACCATCAGACAGTTACTTTCATCTAAAAAGGTACAAAAGTCAAGTCAATAGTGAAAGAACTAGATTTGTGGGTGTGTATTTCTCTCTCTGAAGACATCTCACCTGCTGTCCTCTCTGAGCTGCAGGCTGCCATGGTGATGGTTGTGCCCCGCCTCCCTCCCCTGACAGTTTACCAGGCCAGGATGGGAACCCTTTAAAGCCCTGTCCCCAGACCAGATCCCCCATGTTAAACGTCCTGGGTCTATAGTGGAGCATCTCTGACGATGGGCTGTCCGGCTGCCTCAGGTCCTCCTCGCTGCTCAGGGACTTGGTGTCAGACGGGCTGGGGGCACAGCCTCCGTTGAAGTGCCCGTTGTAGTGGCCCACGTACTCTTTAACCAACGGACCCTCCAGGCTGGTGGAGGAGCTGGGAGACTGGTCGTCCCGGTTAGGTCCCCCTGTCTGGGGGGGCGGGGGTCAGACACACCGTACCCCGTAGAGAGAACTGGACCTGGGGGTCCGACGCCACCTCCGTTCATATGGGCGCATCTCTCCACAGTCTGATCCAACCTCTCTTTGTAGTTAACGATGTTCACGGCCGTCCGGTTGCAGTTGTTGAAGCGGTTGAATCCATCCTCCAGGAAGGCCTTGTCTGAGGACGGGAGAGAGTGGTGGTGACCTTCGTGGGGAGCAGTCGGCTGGACAGGGGGTGCAGGAGCTAGACTCCCAGGTCTCTCCATACAGGGGCTGCTGCGGACATGAGTGGAGCACTCCTAGGAACTCCTCACTGCCCCATGCCGTGTGACCTCTGTCCAGACTTGCAGGGTACCCAGTCTCGCCTTCCCACTGCCCCCTGGGGGTGCCATGGCCTGGGGATCTGAAGTAGTCCTGGTGGGAGGCCTCTGGAAGTGCTCCCTGACCCTCGGGGATGCTAACAGTACTCTTCCCCTGACCAGAGTGCTTCCGGGGCCGTCCTGCTCTGACCTGCCTGGGTCTGGGCTGTTGGCTCAGGGTCGGTGTCTGCTCCCCTCCTGGTGCGCCACCCGGTGGCCACTATGGCTGACTGCAGCATGGCTGTGAGGAGGTTGTGGTTGATGCTGACCGGCTCCCCTACGGAGTTAGTGAAGGCAGTCATGGTGCTGAGAGTGGGTACCGGGCTGGACTGGGTAGTGCCACTAACCGTGGTGGTGATGACGACATGCATTCCTTTACTGGCAGCATCCACCACAGCCCTGTAGATGGCATCTACAGACTCCACCCCTCCGCTGGGTAGCCTATCAGAGCCGTGCATCCTGGGGAAGCCTCTCCCTGAGTCTGTTGCATCTCCTGTTGGCTGACACCAAACTGGGTGTGTGACAGCATCCCCTGAGACTCAGGAAGTGATGTCATACCAGACTGAGAGATCATCTGTGAGTGAGGGACTGAAATGCTGTTGTCTGGCAAACACCCCTGAAACAACAGACGTAAAGTTAATTGAGAGAAAACTGAAATGTGTCATTATCACTCCTAGCATGTCAGAGAATCCACAACTATTGGGGTCTTTTGAGGAGGGCGGAGATGTATCATGTAGATCATCCACCCGTAGTGAAGAGTGAATCAAGCAGATAATCTTGTCATCTCTATTCATTCTATTTCTATCTGTAACGTTCAGAGCGTTCAGAACACACCTTCAAACAGACAGACTAACCTGGAAGTTCTGGAACAGGCAGGCCATAGGGTGGGCGTTGGAGGAGTTGTTGTTTTCAGGGAAGCCAGGTTGCTGTGAGCCCTGGTAGCCAGGAGGGAGACCCTGCATGGCCCGCTGAATGCCCTGATGAAGCTGCTGCTGCTGGGCATGACGCTGCTGGAACACCTGGGTACCACCGCCACTGCTGGAGCTGTTGATGACGTGGGGCTGGAGGCTGGTTATGCTGCAGTTTACGAGGTTCGATGGGTCTCCTGTTGGGGTGGAAGAATAATACTGTTCATTGTTATTTTCAAATCAGGGAAATTCCACACCTTAACTGCCTGGAGAAGACAGGTCAGGGGGGTAACT
Source organism: Oncorhynchus masou masou (assembly GCF_036934945.1). NCBI lineage: Eukaryota > Metazoa > Chordata > Actinopteri > Salmoniformes > Salmonidae > Oncorhynchus > Oncorhynchus masou. Next base: position 7,688 of record NW_027015691.1, read on the forward strand.
CAATTCTGAGCAAAATGATGGAAGAAGAGTGGGAAGATGGAAATTCTTGTAATTGAACGAATAAACTGGAGAGACCGATGGCTTAGGCTGTAGGACTGTGCTCCACTCCTCACAGGTCTATTTTCTCCTCCTAACTAGTTCCTCCTCTCACTAGTCTAGCTCCTCTCCTCTCACTAGCTCCTCTCCTCCTCTCCCCAGTCTAGCTCCTCTCCTCCTCTCCCCAGTCTAGCTCCTCTCCTCCCTCCCCAGTCGAGCTCCTCTCCTCCCCTCCCCAGTCGAGCTCCTCTCCTCCCCTCCCCAGTCGAGCTCCTCTCCCCCTCTCCCCAGTCGAGCTCCTCTCCTCCTCCCCAGTCGAGCTCCTCTCCTCCCCTCCCAGTCGAGCTCCTCTCCTCCCCTCCCCAGTCGAGCTCCTCTCCTCCCCTCCCCAGTCGAGCTCCTCTCCTCCTCTCCCCAGTCGAGCTCCTCTCCCCCTCTCCACAGTCGAGCTCCTCTCCCCCTCTCCACAGTCGAGCTCCTCTCCCCCTCTCCCCAGTCGAGCTCCTCTCCCCAGTCGAGCTCCTCTCCTCCCCTCCCCAGTCGAGCTTCTCTCCCCAGTCGAGCTCCTCTCCTCCTCTCCCCAGTCGAGCTCCTCTCCTCCCCTCCCCAGTCGAGCTCCTCTCCCCAGTAGAGCTCCTCTCCTCCTCTCCCCAGTCGAGCTCCTCTCCTCCCCTCCCCAGTCGAGCTCCTCTCCCCCTCTCCCCAGTCGAGCTCCTCTCCCCAGTCGAGCTCCTCTCCTCCCCTCCCCAGTCGAGCTCCTCTCCCCAGTCGAGCTCCTCTCCTCCCCTCCCCAGTCGAGCTCCTCTCCCCCTCTCCCCAGTCGAGCTCCTCTCCTCCTCTCCCAGTCGAGCTCCTCCTCTCCCCAGTCGAGCTCCTCTCCTCCCTCCCCAGTCGAGCTCTCTCCTCCCCTCCCCAGTCGGAGCTCCTCTCCCCAGTCGAGCTCCTCTCCTCCTTCCCCAGCCGAGCTCCTCTCCCCCTCTCCCAGTCGAGCTCCTCTCCTCCCCTCCCCAGTCTAGCTCCTCTCCCTCCTCTCCCCAGTCGAGCTCCTCCCTCCCTCCCCAGTCGAGCTCCTCTCCCCAGTCGAAGCTCCTCTCCTCCTCTCCCCAGTCGAGCTCCTCTCCCCTCTCCCCAGTCGAGGCTCCTCTCCCCAGTCGAGCTCCTCTCCCCAGTCGAGGAGCTCCTCCTCCTCCCTCCCCAGTCGAGCTCCTCTCCTCCCCTCCCCAGTCGAGCTCCTCTCCCCAGTCGAGCTCCTCTCCCCAGTCTAGCTCCTCTCCCCAGTCGAGCTCCTCTCCCCCTCTCCCCAGTCTAGCTCCTCTCCCCAGTCGAGCTCCTCTCCCCAGTCGAGCTCCTCTCCCCAGTCTAGCTCCTCTCCCCCTCTCCCCAGTCGAGCTCCTCTCCCCAGTCGAGCTCCTCTCCCCAGTCGAGCTCCTCTCCCCCTCTCCCCAGTCTAGCTCCTCTCCCCAGTCGGCTCCCTCTCCCCAGTCTAGCTCCTCTCCCCCTCTCCCCCAGTCTAGCTCCTCTCCCCAGTCGAGCTCCTCTCCCCAGTCTAGCTCCTCTCCCCCTCTCCCCAGTCGAGCTCCTCTCCCCAGTCGAGCTCCTCTCCCCAGTCGAGCTCCTCTCCCCCTCTCCCCAGTCGAGCTCCTCTCCCCAGTCGAGCTCCCCTCCCCAGTCGAGCTTCTCTCCCCAGTCGAGCTCCTCTCCTCCTCTCCCCAGTCGAGCTCCTCTCCTCCCCTCCCCAGTCGAGCTCCTCTCCCCAGTCGAGCTCCTCTCCTCCTCTCCCCAGTCGAGCTCCTCTCCCCCTCTCCCAGTCGAGCTCCTCTCCCTTCTCCCCCAGTCGAGCTCCTCTCCCCAGTGGAGCTCCTCTCCTCCCCCTCCCAGTCGAGCTCCTCTCCCCAGTCGAGCTCCTCTCCTCCCCAGTCGAGCTCCTCTCCCCCTCTCCCCAGTCGAGCTCCTCTCCTCCTCTCCCCAGTCGAGCTCCTCTCCCCTCTCCAGTCGAGCTCCTCTCCTCCCCTCCCAGTCGAGCTCCTCTCCTCCCCCCCCAGTCGAGCTCCTCTCCCCAGTCGAGCTCCTCTCCTCCTCTCCCCAGTCGAAGCTCCTCTCCCCTCTCCCCAGTCGAGCTCCTCTCCTCCCCTCCCCAGTCTAGCTCCTCTCCTCCTCTCCCCAGTCGAAGCCCTCTCCTCCTCTCCCCAGTCGAGCTCCTCTCCTCCCCCCTCCCCAGTCGAGCTCCTCTCCCCAGTCGAGGCTCCTCTCCTCCTCTCCCCAGTCGAGCTCCTCTCCCCCTCTCCCCAGTCGAGCTCCTCTCCCCAGTCGTGGAGCTCCTCTCCCCCCTCCCCAGTCGAGGCTCCTCTCCTCCCTCCCCAGTCGAGCTCCTCTCCCTCCCTCCCCAGTCGAGCCACTCTCCCAGTCGAGCTCCTCTCCCCAGTCGAGCTCCCTCTCCCAGTCTAGCTCCTCTCCCCAGTCGAGCTCCTCTCCCCAGTCGAGCTCACTCTCCCTCTCCCCAGTGAGCTCCTCTCCCCAGTCGAGCTCCTCTCCCCAGTCGAGCTCCTCTCCCCTCTCCCCCAGTCTGGCTCCTCTCCCCCAGTCGAGCTCCCCTCTCCCCAGTCTAAGCTCCTCTCCCCCCTCTCCCAGTCTAGCTCCTCTCCCCAGTGGAAACCCTCTCCCCCAGTCTAGCTCCTCTCCCCCTCTCCCCCAGTCGACTCCTCTCCCCAGTCGAGCTCCCTCTCCCCAGTCGAGCTCCTCTCCCCCTCTCCCCAGTCGAGGCTCCTCTCCCCAGTGGGAGCTCCTCTCCCCAGTCGAGCTCCTCTCCCCAGTCGAGCTCCTCTCCCCAGTCGAGCTCCTCTCCTCCCCTCCCCAGTCGCGAGCTCCTCTCCTCCCCTCCCCAGTCGAGCTCCTCTCCCCAGTCGAGCTCCTCTCCCCAGTCTAGCTCCTCTCCCCAGTCGAGCTCCTCTCCCCTCTCTCCCAGTCTAGCTCCTCTCCCCAGTGGAGCTCCTCTCCCAGTCCCCTCTCCCCAGTCGAGCTCCTCTCCCCCTCTCCCCAGTCGAGCTCCTCTCCCCAGTCGAGCTCCTCTCCCCAGTCGGCTCTCTCCCCCTCTCCCCAGTCTAGCTCCTCTCCCAGTCGAGCTCCTCTCCCCAGTCTAGCTCCTCTCCCCCTCTCCCCAGTCTAGCTCCTCTCCCCAGTCGAGCTCCTCTCCCCAGTCTAGCTCCTCTCCCCCTCCCCAGTCGAGCCTCCTCTCCCCAGTCGAGCTCCTCTCCCCAGTCGAGCTCCTCTCCCCCTCTCCCCAGTCGAGCTCCTCTCCCCAGTCGAGCTCCTCTCCCCAGTCGAGCTCCTCTCCCCAGTCGAGCTCCTCTCCCCAGTCTAGCTCCTCTCCCCAGTCTAGCTCATCTTCTTCTCTCA
>NW_027015692.1:0-11114 GCF_036934945.1 Oncorhynchus masou masou
AACATTACTGATGGAGTCTGTAACATAACAGACCATTAGAGATGAGAAACATTACTGATGGAGTCTGTAACATGACAGACCATTAGAGATGAGAAACATTACTGATGGAGTCTGTAACATAACAGACCATTAGAGATGAGAAACATTACTGATGGAGTCTGTAACATAACAGACCATTAGAGATGAGAACAGACATTACTGATGGAGTCTGTAACATAACATAACAGACTGTAACATAACATAACAGACCATTAGATGAGACGGTACTGATGGAGTCTAACATAACAGACCATTAGAGATGAGAAACATTACTGATGGAGTCTGTACCATAACAGACCATTAGAGATGAGAAACATTACTGATGGAGTCTGTAACATAACAGACCATGAGAGATGAGGGAAACATTACTGATGGAGTCTGTAACATAACAGACCATTAGAGATGAGAAACATTACTGATGGAGTCTGTAACATAACAGACCATTAGAGATGAGAAACATTACTGATGGAGTCTGTACAGTAACAGACCATTAGAGATGAGAAACATTACTGATGGAGTCTGTAACATAACAGACCATTAGAGATGAGAAACATTACTGGATGAGTCTGTAACATAACAGACCATTAGAGATGAGAAACATTACTGATGGAGTCTGTACAGTAACAGACCATTAGAGATGAGAAACATTAATGATGGAGTCTGTAACATAACAGACCATTAGAGACCATTAGAGAGGCCTGTCTATATAATATGTCTCTATATAGGTAATAGGCCTGTCTATATAATATGTCTCTATATAGGTAATAGGCCTGTCTATATATAATATGTCTCTATATAGGTAATAGCCTGTCTATATAATATGTCTCTATATAGGTAATAGGCCTGTCTATATAATATGTCTCTATAGGTAATAGGCCTGTCTATATAATATGTCTCTATATAGGTAATAGGCCTGTCTATGTAATATGTCTCTATATAGGTAATAGGCCTGTCTATGTAAGATGTCTCTATATAGGTAATAGGCCTGTCTATATAATATGTCTCTATATAGGTAATAGGCCTGTCTATGTAATATGTCTCTATATAGGTAATAGGCCTGTCTATGTAATATGTCTCTATATAGGTAATAGGCCTGTCTATAATATGTCTCTATATAGGTAATAGGCCTGTCTATGTAATATGTCTCTATATAGGAATAGGCCTGTCTATATATTATGTCTCTATATAGGTAATTGGCCTGTCTATAATATATAATAAGTTTTAAGTTCCTCGGCATACACATCACAGACAAACTGAATTGGTCCACTCACACAGACAGCATCGTGAAGAAGGCGCAGCAGTGCCTCTTCAACCTCAGAGGCTGAAGAAATTCGGCTTGTCACCAAAAGCACTCACAAACTTCTACAGATGCACAATCGAGAGCATCCTGGCGGGCTGTATCACCGCCTGGTACGGCAACTGCTCCGCCCACAACCGCAAGGCTCTCCAGAGGGTAGTGAGGTCTGCACAACGCATCACCGGGGCAAACTACCTGTCCTCCAGGACACCTAGATCAAATCCAGCAACCTCTCTGGGAGTCTGACGTTAGTAATCCTACACCCTTTCCCACCACCTCTTCTTCTCTCTGAATGGAAGACCAAACACTACAGGGACAGAATGTGTTTCTGGAACAAGAAGAGAGATACAGGAGCTGAAAAGGTTGGCCAACCAAACACTACAGGGAGAGAATGTGTTTCTGGAACAAGAAGAGAGAGACAGGGAGCTGAAATAGGTTGGCCAACCAAACACTACAGGGAGAGAATGCGTTTCTGGAACAAGAAGAGAGAGACAATGGCTGAATCCCAAACAGAATCCTATTCCTATGGGCACTGGTCAAAATAGTGCACTATATAGTGCCCTTGGGACACAGACAATATTAAAATGAGCCCTCATCACAAGTGACGTGGGTCTCCATGGCTACAAACCCCCAGGCTTTCAACGGGACCTAATGGGAGATGATAAGCTATCATTACTGGATGGCAGACAGCACTATCTCTTCACAGATGAACTTAGACCACTCCAGGCCTCTCACACACACCTACACACTGTCCTCTTCACTGACACCTCCACACACACACACACACACACACACACACACACACACACACACACACTGTCCCTTTCCTGACACACACACACACACACACACACACACTGTCCCTTTCCCACTGACACCCACTCACACACACACACACACACACACACTGTCCCGTTCCATCACACACACACCCACACACACACACACTGTCCCTTTCCCTGACACACACACAAACACACACACACACACACAAACACACACACAGTCCCTTTCCTGACACACACACACACACACACACACACACACACACACACACACACACACACACACTGCCCTCTTCACTGACACCTACACACACACACACACTGTCCCTTTTCCTGACAAACACACACATGCAGTCAGTACACAGACACACACACACATGCACACACACACACACGACACACCATCCTCTCCCTGACTCTCACAGCAAATTACACAACTACTCCAACACAATCCCTTGGAAGCAGAGGAGCATTGTCACCTTGGCTACTGGTGCCATAGCTGACGTACCTGGATGGCTGAGCACTTCCTCCCTCCCCTCAGTGACTACTGTTACTACCCATGTTACTGGTGAGGTTTGGTAACTACCCCTCTACCTCCCTCAGTGACTACGGTTACTACCCACGTTACTGGTGAGGTTTGGTAACTACCCTCTACCTCCCCTCAGTGACTACTGTTACATGTTACCCAATGTTACTCAGTGACTACTGTGAGGTTTGGTAACTACCCTCTACCTCCCCCTCAGTGACTACTGTTACTACCCATGTTACTGGTGAGGTTTGGTAACTACCCTCTACCTCCCCTCAGTGACTACTGTTACTACCCATGTTACTGGTGTGGTTTGTAACCACCCTCTAACCCCCCCCTCAGTGACTACGGTTACTACCCATGTTACTGGTGAGGTTTGGTAACTACCCTCTACTCCCCCTCAGTGACTACGGTTACTACCCATGTTACTGGTGAGGTTTGGTAACTTTTTACCCTCTACCTCCCCCTCAGTGACTACTGTTACTACCCATGTTACTGGTGTGGTTTGGTAACTACCCTCTACCCCCCCTCAGTGACTACTGTTACTACCCATGTTACTGGTGTGGTTTGGTAACTACCCTCTACCTCCCCCTCAGTGACTACTGTTACTACCCATGTTACTGGTGAGGTTTGGTAACTACCCTCTACCTCCCCCTCAGTGACTACTGTTACTACCCATGTTACTGGTGTGGTTTGGTAACTACCCTCTAACCCCCCTCAGTGACTACGGTTACTACCCATGTTACTGGTGTGGTTTGGTAACCACCCTCTACCCCCCCTCAGTGACTACGGTTACTACCCATGTTACTGGTGAGGTTTGGTAACTACCCTCTACCTGCGCCCTCAGTGACTACTATTACTACCCATGTTACTGGTGAGGTTTGGTAACCACCCTCTACCTCCCCCCCCTCAGTGCTTACGGTTACTACCCACATTACTGGTGAGGTTTGGTAACTACCCTCTACCCCCCCTCAGTGACTACTGTTACTACCCATGTTACTGGTGAGGTTTGGTAACTACCCTCTACCTCCCCTCAGGGACTACTGTTACTACCCACGTTACTGGTGTGGTTTGGCAACTACCCTCTACCTCCAGTGACTACTGTTACTACCCATGTTACGGTGAGGGGTAACTACCCTCTACCTCCCCCTCAGTGTGGCTACCCATGTTACTGGTAGAGCATGGCGCTACCCGTATTGCCTGATGAGTTTGGTAAACCCTCTACCCGCTCGGGGTTCTGTTACTACCCAATTACTGGTGAGGTTGGACCTCACCTCCCCCTCAGTGACTACTGTTACTACCCATATTACTGGTGAGGTGGTAACTACCCCTCCCCCCAGTGACTACTGTTACTACCCATGTAAGTCGCTTCCTGACCTCCCCCTCAAAAGCGTTACTGCTAAGGTTTGGGATATACCTCCCCTAGTTATATGTTACTTATTATTTACCCTCTACCTCCCCCCAGTGACTACTGTTACTACCCATGTAACGTTACTGGTTACTACCATGAGGTTTGGTAACTACCCTCTACCCCCCTCAGTGCTTCCCAGTTGCTACCCACATTACTGGTAGGGTTTGGTAACTGCACCCTCCCCCTCAGTGATTACTGTAACTGCCATGTTACTGGTGAGGGGTTAGTAACTGTTCCTCTACCTCCCCCTCAGTGACTACTGTTACTACCGTGTTTACTGGTGAGGGTTGTTAACTGCCTCTACCTCCCCTCAGTGACTACTGTACTACCCATGTTACTGGTGAGAGGTTTGGTAACTACCCTCTACCCCCCTCAGTGCTTACGGTTACTACCCATTACTGGTGAGGTTTGGTAACTACCTCTACCCCCCTCAGTGACTACTGTTACTACCCACATGTTACTGTGGTGAGGTTTGGTAACCTCTACCTCCCCCTCAGGGACTACCACCTGTACACCCACGTTACTGGTGAGGTTTGGTAACTACCCTCTAAATCCCCCTCAGTGACTACTACCTTTACTACCCATGTTACTGGTAAGGTTTGGTAACTTTACCCTCTACCCCCCCTCAGTGACTACTGTTACTACCCACGTTACTGGTGAGGTTTGGGTTTGGTAACTACCCCCTTGTAAGGGTTTGGTAACTACCCCCCTCAGTGACTACTGTTACTACCCATGTTGCTGGTAAGGTTTGGTAACTACCCTCTACCTCCCCCTCAGTGACTACTGTTACTACCCATGTTACTGGTGAGGGTTGGTAACTACCCCTACCTCCCCCTGTTACTGTTACTACCCATGTTACTGGTGAGTTTGGTAACTGCCCTCTACCTCCCCCTCAGTGACTACTGTTACTACCCACGTTACTGGTGAGGGTTGGTAACTGCCCTCTACCTCCCCCTCAGTGACTACTGTTACTACCCATGTTACTGGTGTGGTTTGGTGTCACCCTCTACCCCCTCGGTGACTCAGTGACTACTGTTACTACCCTCCATGTTACTGGTGACTGGTGAGGTTTGGACTAACTACCCATGTTACTGGTGAGGGTTAGTAACTACCCTCTACCTCCCCCTCAGTGACTACTGTTACTACCCATGTTACTGGTGAGGTTTGGTAACTACCCTCTACCTCCCCCTCAGTGACTACTGTTACTACCATGTTACTGGTGAGGTTGGTAACTACCCTCTACCCCCCCCTCAGTGACTACTGTTACTACCCATGTTACTGGTGAGGTTTGGTAACTACCCTCTACCTACCCCCCTCAGTGACTACTGTTACTACCCATGTTACTGGTGAGGTTTTTGGTAACTACCCTCTACCTCCCCCTCAGTGACTACTGTTACTACCCATGTTACTGGTGTGGTTTGGTAACTACCCTCTACTCCCCCTCAGTGACTATGGTTACTACCCATGTTACTGGTGAGGTTTGGTAACTGCCCTCTACCCCCCCCCAGTGCTACCCACATTACTATGGTTACTACCCACGTACTGGTGTTAGGTTTGGTAACTACCCTCTACACTCCCCCTCAGGGACTACTGTTACTACCCACGTTACAGTGAGGGTTTGGTAACTACCCTCTACCCCCCCTGTTACACACAGTGCCTCTACCTCCCCTCAGTGACTTCTGTTACTACCCATGTTACTGGTGAGGTTTGGTAACTACCCTCTACCCCCCCCTCAGTGACTACTGTAACTACCCCATGTTACTGGTGAGGTTTGTAACTACCCTCTGCCCCCCCCTCAGTGACTACTGTTACTACCCATGTTGCTGGTAAGGTTTTACTACCCTCTACCCCCCTCAGTCTACTGTACACGTTACTGGTGAGGTTGGTAACTGCCCTCTACTACCCATGTTACTGGTGAGGTTTGGTAACTACCCCTTTGCACCATGTTACTGTTAAGGTTTGGTAACACCCCTACCTCCCCCTCAGTGACTACTGTTACTTACTCATGTTACTGGTGAGGTTTTGTAACTGCCCTCTACCTCCCCTCAGTGACTACTGTTACTACCCATGTTACTGGTAAAGGTTTGGTAACTACCCTCTACCCCCCTCAGTGACTACTGTTACTACCCATGTTACTGGTGAGGTTTGGTAACTACCTCTGCCTCCCCCTCAGTGACTTACTGTTACTACCCACGTTACTGGTGAGGTTTGGCAACTACCCTCTCCCCCTCCCCCCTCAGTGACTACTGTTACTACCCATGTTACTGGTGAGTTTTGGTAACTACCCTCTACCTCCCCCCTCAGTGACTACTGTTACTACCCATGTTACTGGTGAGGTTTGGTAACTACCCTCTACCTCCCCCTCAGTGACTACTGTTACTACCCACCCATGTTACTGGTGAGGTTGGTAACTACCCTCTACCCCCTACTGGTGAGGGTTTGGTAACTGCCCTCTCAGTGACTGGTAGGTTTGGTTACTACCCACGCCATGTTACTGGTGAGGGTTGGTAACTACCCTCTACCCCCCTCAGTGACTACTGTTACTACCCATGTTACTGGTGAGGTTTTTGCAACTACCCCCCTCTCCCTCAGGACTACTGACAGGGATGTTACTACCCGGTGAGGTTTGGTCTACCCCCCAGTGCACTGCACAATTGTGGTTTGGTAACTACCCTCTACCTCCCCTCAGTGACTACTGTTACTACCCCACGTTACTGGAGGTTTGGTAACTACCCTCTACCTCCCCCTCAGTGACTACTGTTACTACCCACGTTACTGGTGAGGGTTGTGACTAACTACCCTCTACCTCCCCTCAGTGACTACTGTTACTACCCATGTTACTGGTGAGGTTGGTAACTACCCTCTACTCCCCCTCAGTGACTACTGTTACTACCCATGTTACTGGTGAGGCTACCCCCTCCCCCTGGTAACTACCCTGTTAGAGTTTGGTAACTACCCCTACCTCCCCTCAGTGACTACTGTTACTACCCACGTTACTGGTGAGGGTTTGGTAACTACCACTCTACCCCCCCTCAGTGACTACTGTTACTACCCATGTTACTGGTAAGGTTTGGTAACTACCCTCTAACCCCCCCCTCAGTGACTATGGTTACTACCCATGTTACTGGTGAGGTTTGGTAACTACCCTCTACCTCCCCCTCAGTGCTATGGTTACTACCCACATTACTGGTGAGGTTGGTAACTACCTCACCTCCCCCTCAGTGACTACTGTTACTACCCATGTTACTGGTGAGGTTTGGTAACTACCCTCTACCTCCCCTCAGTGACTACTGTTACTACCCATGTTACTGGTGAGGTTTGGTAACTACCCTCTACCTCCCCCTCAGTGACTACTGTTACTACCCATGTTACTGGTGAGGTTTGTAACTACCCTCTACCCCCCCTCAGTGACTACTGTTACTACCCATGTTATGTTATTGGTAAGGTGTGGTTTGGTAACTACTCCCCCCCTCAGTGACTACTGTTACTACCCATGTTACTGGTGAGGTTTGTAACTACCCCATTACTGGTGAGGTTTGGTAACCACCCTCCCCCTCAGTGACTACTGTTACTACCCACGTTACTGGTGAGGTTTGGTAACTACCCTCTACCTCCCCCTCAGTGACTACTGTTACTACCCACGTTACTGGTGAGGTTGGTAACTACCCTCTACCCCCCAGTGACAGTGACTACTGTTACTACTTCACCCAAGTTACTGGTGAGGTTTGGTAACTACCCTCTACCTCCCCCCTCAGTGACTACTGTTACTACCCATGTTACTGGTGAGGTTTGGTAACTACCCTCTACCTCCCCCTCAGTGACTACTGTTACTACCATGTTACTGGTGAGGTTTGGAAACTACCCCTCTACCCCCCTCAGTGACTACTGTTACTACCCATGTTACTGGTGAGGTTTGGTAACTACCCTCTACCTCCCCCTCAGTGACTACTGTTACTACCCTTACTGGTAAGGTTTGGTCAGTGACTACTGTTACTACCCATGTTACCTACCCTCCCCCTCAGTGACTACTGTTACTACCCATGTTAGGTGAGGTTTGGTAACTACCCTCTACCTCCCCCTCAGTGACTACTGTTACTGGTGTGGTTTGGTAACTACCCCATCCCAGTTACTGGTGAGGGGTACCCTCCCTCCCCCTCAGTGACTACTGTTACTACCCATGTTACTGGTGAGGGTTGGTAACTACCCCTACCTCCCCCTCAGTGACTACTGTTACTACCCATGTTACTGGTGTGGTTTTCAAATACCCTCATGTTACTGGTGAGGTTTGGTAACTACCCTCTACCCCCCTCAGTGACTACTGTTACTACCCATGTTACTGGTGTGGTTTGTTAACTACCCTCTACCTCCCTCAGTGACTACTGTTACTACCCACGTTACTGGTGAGGGTTGGTAACTACCCTCTACCTCCCCTCAGTGACTACTGTTACTACCATGTTACTGGTGAGGTTTGGTAACTACCCTGTTCTACCTCCCCCTCTACCCCCCTCCAGTGACTACTGTTACCACCCACGTTACTGGTGAGGTTTGGTAACTACCCTCTACCTCCCTCAGTGACTACTGTTACTACCCATGTTACTGGTGAGGTTTGACTAACTACCTGGTAAGGTTTGGTAACTACCCCCCCCCTCAGTGACTACTGTTACTACCCACATGTTACTGGTGAGGTTTGGTAACTACCCTCTACCTCCCCCTCAGTGACTACTGTTACTACCCACGTTACTGGTGAGGTTTGGTAACTACCCTCTACCTCCCCCTCAGTGACTACTGTTACTACCCACGTTACTGGTGAGGTTTGGTAACTACCCTCTACCTCCCCCTCAGTGACTACTGTTACTACCCATGTTACTGGTGAGGTTTGGTAACTACCCTCTACCTCCCCCTCAGTGACTACTGTTACTACCCACGTTACTGGTGAGGTTTGGTAACTACCCTCTACCCCCCCTCAGTGACTACTGTTACTACCCATGTTACTGGTAAGGTTTGGTAACTACCCTCTACCTCCCCCTCAGTGACTACTGTTACTACCCATGTTACTGGTGAGGTTTGGTAACTACCCTCTACCTCCCCCTCAGTGACTACTGTTACTACCACGTTACTGAGTGAGGTTTGCACCACCCCCCCCCTCAGTGACTACGGTTACTACCCATGTTACTGGTAAGGTTTGGTAACTACCCTCTACCTCCCCTCAGTGACTACTGTTACTACCCATGTTACTGGTGAGGGTTGGTAACTACCCTCTACCTCCCCCCTCAGTGACTACTGTTACTACCCATGTTACTGGTGTGGTTTGGTAACTACCCTCTACCTCCCCCTCAGTGACTACTGTTAATACCCATGTTACTGGTGAGGGTTGGTAACTACCCTCTACCCCCCCTCAGTGACTACTGTTACCACCCACGTTACTGGTGTGGTTTGGTAACTACTCCTCTACCCCCCCTCAGTGACTACGGTTACCCCATGTTACTGGTGAGGTTTGGACTACTATTCTGCCCACGTTCCTGGTGAGGTTTGACAACTACCCTCTACCTCCCCCCTCCGGTGACTACTGTTACTACCCACGTTACTGGTGAGGTTTGGTAACTACCCTCTACCCCCCTCAGTGACTACTGTTACTACCATGTTGCTGGTAAGGTTTGTTAACTACCCTCCTACCCCCTCAGTCACTACTGTTACTACCCATGTTACTGGTGAGGGTTGGTAACTACCCTCTACCTCCCCTCAGTGACTACTGTTACTACCCACGTTACTGGTGAGGGTTGGTGACTACACTCCTCCCTCAGTGACTACTGTTAATGCCCATGTTACTGTTACCCACGCTACTGGTGAGGGTTGGTAACTACCCTCTACCTCCCCCTCAGTGACTACTGTTACTACCCACGTTACTGGTGAGGTTTGGTAACTACCCTCTACCTCCCCCTCAGTGACTACTGTTACTACCCACGTTACTGGTGAGGGTTTGGTAACTACCCTCTACCTCCCCCTCAGTGACTACTGTTACTACCCACGTTACTGGTGAGGTTTGGTAACTACCCTCTACCTCCCCCTCAGTGACTACTGTTACTACCCACGTTACTGGTGAGGTTTGGTAACTACCCTCTACCCCCCTCAGTGACTACTGTTACTACCCATGTTGCTGGTAAGGTTTGGTAACTACCCTCTACCCCCCCTCAGTGACTACTGTTACTACCCATGTTACTGGTGAGGGTTGGTAACTACCCTCTACCTCCCCTCAGTGACTACTGTTACTACCCACGTTACTGGTGAGGGTTGGTAACTACCCTCTACCCCCTCAGTGACTACTGTTACTACCCATGTTACTGGTGAGGTTTGGTAACTACCCTCTACCCCCCCTCAGTGACTACTGTTACTACCCATGTTACTGGTGAGGGTTGGTAACTACCCTCTACCTCCCCCTCAGTGACTACTGTTACTACCCATGTTACTGGTGAGGTTTGGTAACTACCCTCTACCTCCCCCTCAGTGACTACTGTTACTACCCATGTTACTGGTGAGGGTTGGTAACTACCCTCTACCTCCCCCTCAGTGACTACTGTTACTACCCATGTTACTGGTGTGGTTTGGTAACTACCCTCTACCTCCCCTCAGTGACTACTGTTACTACCCATGTTACTGGTGAGGGTTGGTAACTACCCTCTACCTCCCCCTCAGTGACTACTGTTACTACCCATGTTACTGGTGTGGTTTGGTAACTACCCTCTACCCCCCCTCAGTGACTACTGGTTACTACCCATGTTACTGGTGAGGTTTGGTAACTACCCTCTACCCCCCCCTCAGTGACTTACTGGTTACTACCCACGTTACTGGTGAGGTTTGGTAACTACCCTCTACCTCCCCTCAGGGACTACTGTTACTACCCACGCTACTGGTGAGGGTTTGGTAACTACCCTCTACCCCCCCAGTGACTACTGTTACTACCACGTTACTGGTGTGGTTTGGTAACTACCCTCTACACTCCCCCTCAGTGACTACTGTTACTACCCACGTTACTGGTGAGGTTTGGTAACTACCCTCTAC
>NW_027015693.1:0-11113 GCF_036934945.1 Oncorhynchus masou masou
GCTGTGGATGGACTGTGGCTGTGGATGGAGTGTGGCTGTGGATGGACTGTGGCTGTGGATGGACTGTGGCTGTGGATGGACTGTGGCTGTGGATGGACTGTGGCTGTGGATGGACTGTGGCTGTGGATGGACTGTGGCTGTGGATGGACTGTGGGCTGTGGATGGACTGTGGCTGTGGATGGACTGTGGCTGTGGATGGAGTGTGGCTGTGGATGGACTGTGGCTGGGATGGACTGTGGCTGTGGATGGAGTGTGGCTGTGGATGGACTGTGGCTGTGGATGGACTGTGGCTGTGGATGGACTGTGGCTGTGGATGGACTGTGGCTGTGGATGGACTGTGGCTGTGGATGGACTGTGGCTGTGGATGGACTGTGGCTGTGGATGGAGTGTGGCTGTGGATGGACTGTGGCTGTGGATGGACTGTGGACTGTGGGATGGACTGTGGCTGTGGATGGACTGTGGCTGTGGCTGTGGGATGGACTGTGGCTGTGGATGGACTGTGGCTGTGGATGGACTGTGGCTGTGGATGGACTGTGGCTGTGGATGGACTGTGGCTGTGGATGGACTGTGGCTGTGGATGGACTGTGGCTGTGGGATGGACTGTGGCTGTGGATGGACTGTGGCTGTGGGATGGACTGTGGCTGTGGATGGACTGTGGCTGTGGATGGACTGTGGCTGTGGATGGACTGTGGCTGTGTGGATGGACTGTGGCTGTGGATGGACTGTGGCTGTGGATGGACTGTGGCTGTGGATGGACTGTGGCTGTGGATGGAGTGTGGCTGTGGATGGACTGTGGCTGTGGATGGAGTGTGGCTGTGGATGGACTGTGGCTGTGGATGACTGTGGCTGGGGATGGAGTGTGGCTGTGGCTGTGGATGGACTGTGGCTGTGGATGGAGTGTGGCTGTGGATGGACTGTGGCTGTGGATGGACTGTGGCTGTGGATGGAGTGTGGCTGTGGGATGGAGTGTGGCTGTGGATGGACTGTGGCTGTGGATGGACTGTGGCTGTGGATGGACTGTGGCTGTGGATGGAGTGTGGCTGTGGATGGAGTGTGGCTGCGGATGGACTGTGGCTGCGGATGGAGTGTGGCTGCGGATGGAGTGTGGCTGTGGATGGACTGTGGCTGTGGATGGAGTGTGGCTGTGGATGGAGTGTGGCTGTGGATGGAGTGTGGCTGTGGATGGACTGTGGCTGTGGATGGACTGTGGCTGTGGATGGACTGTGGCTGTGGACTGGAGGATGGACTGTGGCTGTGGATGGACTGTGGCTGTGGATGGAGTGTGGCTGTGGATGGACTGTGGCTGTGGATGGACTGTGGCTGTGGATGGACTGTGGCTGTGGATGGACTGATGGACTGTGGCTGGATGGACTGTGGCTGTGGCTGGACTGTGGCTGTGGATGGACTGTGGCTGTGGATGGACTGTGGCTGTGGATGGAGTGGGCTGTGGATGGACTGTATGGATGGACTGTGGCTGTGGATGGAGGTGGCTGTGGATGGAGTGTGGCTGTGGATGGACTGTGGCTGTGGATGGACTGTGGCTGTGGATGGACTGTGGCTGTGGATGGACTGTGGCTGTGGATGGACTGTGGCTGTGGATGGAGTGTGGCTGTGGATGGAGTGTGGCTGTGGATGGACTGTGGCTGATGGAGTGTGGCTGTGGATGGACTGTGGCTGTGGATGGACTGTGGCTGTGGATGGACTGTGGATGGAGTGTGGCTGTGGATGGACTGTGGCTGTGGATGGAGTGTGGCTGCGGATGGAGTGTGGCTGTGGATGGACTGTGGCTGTGGATGGAGTGTGGCTGTGGATGGAGTGTGGCTGTGGATGGACTGTGGCTGTGGATGGACTGTGGCTGTGGATGGACTGTGGCTGTGGATGGACTGTGGCTGTGGATGGAGTGTGGCTGTGGATGGACTGTGGCTGGGATGGACTGTGGCTGTGGATGGACTGTGCCTGTGGATGGACTGTGGCTGTGGATGGAGTGTGGCTGGGATGGAGTGTGGCTGTGGATGGACTGTGGCTGTGGATGGAGTGTGGCTGTGGATGGAGTGTGGCTGTGGATGGACTGTGGCTGTGGATGGAGTGTGGCTGTGGATGGACTGTGGCTGTGGATGGAGTGTGGCTGTGGATGGACTGTGGCTGTGGATGGACTGTGGCTGTGGATGGACTGTGGCTGTGGCTGTGGATGGACTGTGGCTGTGGATGGACTGTGGCTGTGGATGGACTGTGGCTGTGGATGGACTGTGGCTGTGGATGGAGTGTGGCTGTGGATGGAGTGTGGCTGTGGATGGAGTGTGGCTGTGGATGGACTGTGGCTGTGGATGGAGACTGTGGCTGTGGATGGACTGTGGCTGTGGATGGACTGTGGCTGTGGATGGACTGTGGCTGTGGATGGAGTGTGGCTGTGGGATGGACTGTGGCTGTGGATGGACTGTGGTCAGGATGGACTGTGGCTGTGGATGGACTGTGGCTGTGGATGGACTGTGGCTGTGGATGGACTGTGGCTGTGGATGGACTGTGGCTGTGGATGGACTGTGGCTGTGGATGGACTGTGGCTGTGGATGGACTGTGGCTGATGGATGGACTGTGGCTGTGGATGGACTGTGGCTGTGGATGGACTGTGGCTGTGGATGGAGTGTGGCTGTGGATGGACTGTGGCTGTGGATGGACTGTGGCTGTGGATGGACTGTGGCTGTGGCTGGACTGTGGCTGTGGCTGGACTGTGGCTGTGGCTGGACTGTGGCTGGATGGACTGTGGCTGTGGATGGAGTGTGGCTGTGGATGGACTGTGGCTGTGGATGGACTGTGGCTGTGGATGGATGGACTGTGGCTGTGGATGGCTGTGGATGGACTGTGGCTGTGGATGGACTGTGGCTGTGGATGGAGTGTGGCTGTGGATGGACTGTGGCTGTGGATGGACTGTGGCTGTGGCTGTGGATGGACTGTGGCTGTGGATGGACTGTGGCTGTGGATGGAGTGTGGCTGTGGATGGACTGTGGCTGTGGATGGAGTGTGGCTGTGGATGGACTGTGGCTGTGGATGGACTGTGGCTGTGGATGGAGTGTGGCTGTGGATGGACTGTGGCTGTGGATGGACTGTGGCTGTGGATGGAGTGTGGCTGTGGATGGAGTGTGGCTGTGGATGGACTGTGGCTGTGGATGGAGTGTGGCTGTGGATGGAGTGTGGCTGTGGATGGACTGTGGCTGTGGATGGACTGTGGCTGTGGATGGATGGACTGTGGCTGTGGATGGTGGCTGTGGATGGAGTGTGGCTGTGGATGGAGTGTGGCTGTGGATGGACTGTGGCTGTGGCTGGACTGTGGCTGTGGATGGACTGTGGCTGTGGATGGAGTGTGGCTGTGGATGGAGTGTGGCTGTGGATGGACTGTGGCTGTGGATGGACTGTGGCTGTGGATGGACTGTGGCTGTGGATGGACTGTGGCTGTGGATGGAGTGTGGCTGTGGATGGACTGTGGCTGTGGGGATGGAGTGTGGCTGTGGATGGACTGTGGCTGTGGATGGACTGTGGCTGTGGATGGAGTGTGGCTGTGGATGGAGTGTGGCTGTGGATGGAGTGTGGCTGTGGATGGACTGTGGCTGTGGATGGACTGTGGCTGTGCTGGAGTGTGGCTGTGGCTGGACTGTGGCTGTGGCTGGACTGTGGCTGTGGATGGACTGTGGCTGTGGATGGACTGTGGCTGTGGATGGACTGTGGCTGTGGATGGACTGTGGCTGTGGATGGACTGTGGCTGTGGATGGAGTGTGGCTGTGGGATGGACTGTGGCTGGATGGACTGTGGCTGTGGATGGACTGTGGCTGTGGCTGGAGTGTGGCTGTGGATGGAGAGTGGCTGTGGATGGACTGTGGCTGTGGATGGACTGTGGCTGTGGCTGGACTGTGGCTGTGGGATGGACTGTGGCTGTGGATGGACTGTGGCTGTGGATGGAGTGTGGCTGTGGGATGGACTGTGGCTGTGGATGGACTGTGGCTGTGGATGGAGTGTGGCTGTGGATGGAGTGTGGCTGTGGATGGACTGTGGCTGTGGATGGAGTGTGGCTGTGGATGGACTGTGGCTGTGGATGGACTGTGGCTGTGGATGGACTGTGGCTGTGGCTGGACTGTGGCTGTGGATGGACTGTGGCTGTGGATGGAGTGTGGCTGTGGCTGTGGATGGACTGTGGCTGTGGCTGGACTGTGGCTGTGGATGGACTGTGGCTGTGGATGGAGTGTGGCTGTGGATGGAGTGTGGCTGTGGATGGACTGTGGATGTGGCTGTGGATGGACTGTGGCTGTGGATGGACTGTGGCTGTGGATGGAGTGTGGCTGTGGATGGAGTGTGGCTGTGGATGGACTGTGGCTGTGGATGGAGTGTGGCTGTGGATGGAGTGTGGCTGTGGATGGACTGTGGCTGTGGATGGAGTGTGGCTGTGGATGGACTGTGGCTGTGGATGGAGTGTGGCTGTGGATGGACTGTGGCTGTGGATGGACTGTGATGGCTGTGGATGGAGTGTGGCTGTGGATGGAGTGTGGCTGTGGATGGACTGTGGCTGCTGGATGGATGGACTGTGGCTGTGGATGGAGTGTGGCTGTGGATGGAGTGTGGCTGTGGATGGACTGTGGCTGTGGATGGAGGGGTGGCTGTGGCTGGACTGTGGCTGTGGATGGACTGTGGCTGTGGATGGAGTGTGGCTGTGGATGGACTGTGGCTGTGGATGGAGTGTGGCTGTGGATGGACTGTGGCTGTGGATGGACTGTGGCTGTGGATGGACTGTGGCTGTGGATGGACTGTGGCTGTGGATGGAGTGTGGCTGTGGACTGTGGCTGTGGATGGACTGTGGCTGTGGATGGACTGTGGCTGTGGATGGACTGTGGCTGTGGATGGAGTGTGGCTGTGGATGGAGTGTGGCTGTGGATGGACTGTGGCTGTGGATGGACTGTGGCTGTGGATGGACTGTGGCTGTGGATGGACTGTGGCTGTGGATGGACTGTGGCTGTGGATGGAGTGTGGCTGTGGATGGAGTGTGGCTGTGGATGGACTGTGGCTGTGGATGGACTGTGGCTGTGGATGGACTGTGGCTGTGGCTGGACTGTGGCTGTGGATGGACTGTGGCTGTGGATGGACTGTGGCTGTGGATGGACTGTGGCTGTGGATGGAGTGTGGCTGTGGATGGACTGTGGCTGTGGATGGACTGTGGCTGTGGATGGACTGTGGCTGTGGCTGGACTGTGGCAGGATGGAGTGTGGCTGTGGATGGACTGTGGCTGTGGATGGACTGTGGCTGTGGATGGACTGTGGCTGTGGATGGAGTGTGGCTGTGGATGGACTGTGGCTGTGGATGGAGTGTGGCTGTGGATGGACTGTGGCTGTGGATGGACTGTGGCTGTGGCTGGATGGATGGACTGTGGCTGTGGATGGACTGTGGCTGTGGATGGAGTGTGGCTGTGGATGGACTGTGGCTGTGGATCTGACTGTGGCTGTGGATGGACTGTGGCTGTGGATGGACTGTGGCTGTGGATGGACTGTGGCTGTGGATGGACTGTGGCTGTGGATGGAGTGTGGCTGTGGATGGACTGTGGCTGTGGATGGACTGTGGCTGTGGATGGAGGGCTGTGTGGACTGTGGCTGTGATGGACTGTGGCTGTGGATGGAGTGTGGCTGTGGATGGAGTGTGGCTGTGGATGGACTGTGGCTGTGGATGGAGTGTGGCTGTGGATGGACTGTGGCTGTGGATGGACTGTGGCTGTGGATGGAGTGTGGCTGTGGATGGACTGTGGCTGTGGGATGGACTGTGGCTGTGGATGGACTGTGGCTGTGGATGGACTGTGGCTGTGGGATGGACTGTGGCTGTGGATGGACTGTGGCTGTGGATGGACTGTGGCTGTGGATGGACTGGCTGTGGGATGGAGTGTGGCTGTGGATGGAGTGTGGCTGTGGATGGACTGTGGCTGTGGATGGACTGTGGCTGTGGATGGACTGTGGCTGGATGGAGTGTGGCTGTGGATGGAGTGTGGCTGTGGATGGAGTGTGGCTGTGGATGGACTGTGGCTGTGGACTGTGGCTGTGGATGGAGTGTGGCTGTGGATGGAGTGTGGCTGTGGATGGACTGTGGCTGTGGATGGAGTGTGGCTGTGGATGGAGTGGCTGTGGATGGACTGTGGCTGTGGATGGAGTGTGGCTGTGGATGGAGTGTGGCTGTGGATGGACTGTGGCTGTGGATGGACTGTGGCTGTGGATGGACTGTGGCTGTGGCTGGACTGTGGCTGTGGCTGGACTGTGGCTGTGGATGGACTGTGGCTGTGGATGGATGGATGGTGTGGCTGTGGATGGACTGTGGCTGTGGATGGACTGTGGCTGTGGCTGGACTGTGGCTGTGGATGGACTGTGGCTGTGGATGGACTGTGGCTGTGGATGGACTGTGGCTGTGGATGGACTGTGGCTGTGGATGGACTGTGGCTGTGGATGGACTGTGGCTGTGGATGGACTGTGGCTGTGGATGGACTGTGGCTGTGGATGGAGTGTGGCTGTGATGGATGGATGGACTGTGGCTGTGGATGGACTGTGGCTGTGGATGGACTGTGGCTGTGGATGGACTGTGGCTGTGGATGGACTGTGGCTGTGGATGGAGTGTGGCTGTGGGATGTGGCTGTGGATGGACTGTGGCTGTGGATGGACTGTGGCTGTGGATGGACTGTGGCTGTGGATGGACTGTGGCTGTGGACTGTGGACTGTGGCTGTGGCTGGACTGTGGCTGTGGATGGACTGTGGCTGTGGATGGAGTGTGGCTGTGGATGGACTGTGGCTGTGGATGGACTGTGGCTGTGGATGGACTGTGGCTGTGGATGGACTGTGGCTGTGGATGGACTGTGGCTGTGGATGGACTGTGGCTGTGGATGGAGTGTGGCTGTGGATGGACTGTGGCTGTGGATGGACTGTGGCTGTGGATGGACTGTGGCTGTGGATGGAGTGTGGCTGTGGATGGACTGTGGCTGTGGATGGACTGTGGCTGTGGATGGACTGTGGCTGGATGGACTGTGGCTGTGGATGGACTGTGGCTGTGGATGGACTGTGGCTGTGGATGGACTGTGGCTGTGGATGGAGTGTGGCTGTGGATGGACTGTGGCTGTGGATGGACTGTGGCTGTGGATGGACTGTGGCTGTGGATGGAGTGTGGCTGTGATGGAGTGTGGCTGTGGATGGACTGTGGCTGTGGATGGAGTGTGGCTGTGGATGGACTGTGGCTGTGGATGGACTGTGGCTGTGGATGGACTGTGGCTGTGGCTGGACTGTGGCTGTGGATGGAGTGTGGCTGTGGATGGACTGTGGCTGTGGATGGACTGTGGCTGTGGATGGACTGTGGCTGTGGCTGGACTGTGGCTGTGGATGGACTGTGGCTGTGGATGGAGTGTGGCTGTGGATGGACTGTGGCTGTGGATGGACTGTGGCTGTGGATGGACTGTGGCTGTGGATGGACTGTGGCTGTGGATGGACTGTGGCTGTGGATGGACTGTGGCTGTGGATGGACTGTAGCTGTGGATGGACTGTGGCTGTGGATGGACTGTGGCTGTGGATGGACTGTGGCTGTGGATGGAGTGTGGCTGATGGATGGAGACTGTGGCTGTGGATGGACTGTGGCTGTGGATGTGGCTGTGGATGGACTGTGGCTGTGGATGGACTGTGGCTGTGTGGCTGGACTGTGGCTGTGGATGGACTGTGGCTGTGGCTGGACTGTGGCTGTGGATGGACTGTGGCTGTGGATGGAGTGTGGCTGTGGATGGACTGTGGCTGTGGATGGACTGTGGCTGTGTGGACTGTAGCTGTGGCTGGACTGTGGCTGTGGATGGACTGTGGCTGTGGATGGACTGTGGCTGTGGATGGACTGTGGCTGTGGATGGACTGTGGCTGTGGATGGACTGTGGCTGTGGCTGGACTGTGGCTGTGGATGGAGTGTGGCTGTGGCTGTGGATGGACTGTGGCTGTGGATGTGGAGTGTGGCTGTGGATGGACTGTGGCTGTGGATGGACTGTGGCTGTGGATGGACTGTGGCTGTGGGATGGAGTGTGGCTGTGGATGGACTGTGGGAGTGTGGCTGGCTGTGGGATGGACTGATGGACTGTGGCTGGATGGACTGTGGCTGTGGATGGACTGTGGCTGTGGATGGACTGTGGCTGTGGATGGAGTGTGGCTGTGGATGGACTGTGGCTGTGGATGGAGTGTGGCTGTGGATGGACTGTGGCTGTGGATGGACTGTGGCTGTGGATGGAGTGTGGCTGTGGATGGAGTGTGGCTGTTGGATGGACTGTGGCTGTGGATGGAGTGTGGCTGTGGATGGACTGTGGCTGTGGATGGAGTGTGGCTGTGGATGGACTGTGGCTGTGGATGGACTGTGGCTGTGGATGGAGTGTGTGGATGGACTGTGGCTGTGGATGGACTGTGGGATGGACTGTGGCTGTGGATGGACTGTGGCTGTGGATGGACTGTGGCTGTGGATGGACTGTGGCTGTGGATGGACTGTGGCTGTGGATGGAGTGTGGCTGTGGATGGAGTGTGGCTGTGGATGGACTGTGGCTGTGGATGAGTGTGGCTGGGATGGACTGTGGCTGTGGGATGGACTGTGGCTGTGGATGGACTGTGGCTGTGGATGGAGTGTGGCTGTGGATGGAGTGTGGCTGTGGATGGAGTGTGGCTGTGGATGGACTGTAGCTGTGGATGGAGTGTGGCTGTGGGATGGACTGATGGACTGTGGCTGTGGATGGAGTGGCTGTGGATGGAGTGTGGCTGTGGATGGAGTGGCTGTGGATGGACTGTGGCTGTGGATGGACTGTGGCTGTAGATGGAGTGTGGCTGTGGGATGGACTGTGGCTGTGGATGGACTGTGGCTGTGGATGGAGTGTGGCTGTGGATGGACTGTGGCTGTGGATGGACTGTGGCTGTGGATGGAGTGTGGCTGTGGATGGACTGTGGCTGTGGATGGACTGTGGCTGTGGATGGACTGTGGCTGTGGATGGACTGTGGCTGTGGATGGACTGTGGCTGTGATGGAGTGTGGCTGTGGATGGAGTGTGGCTGTGGATGGACTGTGGCTGTAGATGGACTGTGGCTGTGGCTGGACTGTGGCTGTGGATGGACTGTGGCTGTGGATGGAGTGTGGCTGTGGATGGACTGTGGCTGTGGATGGAGTGTGGCTGTGGATGGACTGTGGCTGGATGGAGTGTGGCTGTGGATGACTGTGGCTGTGGATGGACTGTGGCTGTGGATGGACTGTGGCTGTGGATGGACTGTGGCTGTGGCTGTGGATGGACTGTGGCTGTGGATGGACTGTGGCTGTGGATGGACTGTGGCTGTGGATGGACTGTGGCTGTGGATGGACTGTGGCTGTGGATGGACTGTGGCTGTGGACTGTGGCTGTGGATGGCTGTGGATGGACTGTGGCTGTGGATGGACTGTGGCTGTGGATGGACTGTGGCTGTGGATGGACTGTGGCTGTGGATGGACTGTGGCTGTGGATGGACTGTGGCTGTGGATGGAGTGTGGCTGTGGATGAGTGTGGCTGTGGATGGACTGTGGCTGTGGATGGACTGTGGCTGTGGATGGACTGTGGCTGTGGATGGACTGTGGCTGTGGCTGTGGATGGACTGTGGCTGTGGATGGACTGTGGCTGTGGATGGAGTGTGGCTGTGGATGGACTGTGGCTGTGGATGGACTGTGGCTGTGGATGGAGTGTGGCTGTGGATGGACTGATGGTGGCTGTGGATGGAGTGTGGCTGTGGATGGAGTGTGGCTGTGGATGGACTGTGGCTGTGGATGGACTGTGGCTGTGGCTGGACTGTGGCTGTGGATGGACTGTGGCTGTGGATGGAGTGTGGCTGTGGATGGAGTGTGGCTGTGGATGGACTGTGGCTGTGGATGGACTGTGGCTGTGGATGGACTGTGGCTGTGGATGGAGTGTGGCTGTGGATGGAGTGTGGCTGTGGATGGACTGTGGCTGTGGATGGAGTGTGGCTGTGGATGGACTGTGGCTGTGGATGGACTGTGGCTGTGGATGGAGTGTGGCTGTGGATGGAGTGTGGCTGTGGATGGAGTGTGGCTGTGGATGGACTGTGGCTGTGGATGGACTGTGGCTGTGGATGGAGTGTGGCTGTGGATGGACTGTGGCTGTGGATGAGTGGCTGTGGATGGACTGTGGCTGTGGATGGAGTGTGGCTGTGGATGGAGTGTGGCTGTGGATGGACTGTGGCTGTGGATGGAGTGTGGCTGTGATGGAGTGTGGCTGTGGATGGACTGTGGCTGTGGATGGAGTGTGTGGCTGTGGATGGAGTGTGGCTGTGGATGGAGTGGCTGTGGATGGACTGTGGCTGTGGATGGACTGTGGCTGTGGCTGGACTTTGGCTGTGGCTGGACTGGGTGGCTGTGGCTGGACTGTGGCTGTGGATGGACTGTGGCTGTGATGGAGTGTGGCTGTGGATGGACTGTGGCTGTGGATGGACTGTGGCTGTGGATGGACTGTGGCTGTGGCTGGACTGTGGCTGTGGATGGAGATTAACTGTGGCTGTGGATGGACTGTGGCTGTGGATGGACTGTGGCTGTGGATGGACTGTGGCTGTGGCTGGACTGTGGCTGTGGATGGAGTGTGGCTGTGGGATGGAGTGTGGCTGTGGATGGACTGTGGCTGTGGATGGACTGTGGCTGTGGATGGACTGTGGCTGTGGATGGACTGTGGCTGTGGATGGAGTGTGGCTGTGGATGGAGTGTGGCTGTGTGGATGGACTGTGGATGGACTGTGGATGGAGTGTGGCTGTGGATGGACTGTGGCTGTGGATGGACTGTGGCTGTGGGATGGAGTGTGGCTGTGGATGGAGTGTGGCTGTGGATGGACTGTGGCTGTGGGATGGAGTGTGGCTGTGGATGGACTGTGGCTGTGGATGGAGTGTGGCTGTGGATGGAGTGATGGACTGTGGATGGACTGTGGCTGTGGATGGAGTGTGGCTGTGGATGGACTGTGGCTGTGGATGGACTGTATTGTGATGGAGTGTGGCTGTGGATGGAGTGTGGCTGTGGATGGAGTGTGGCTGTGGATGGACTGTGGCTGTGGATGGACTGTGGCTGTGGATGGAC
>NW_027015694.1:0-11111 GCF_036934945.1 Oncorhynchus masou masou
ATAGACAGAGCTGGGGTTATAGACAGAGCTGGGGTTATGGACAGAGCTGGGGTTATAGACAGAGCTGGGGTTATAGACAGAGCTGGGGTTATAGACAGAGCTGGGGTTATAGACAGAGCTGGGGTTATAGACAGAGCTGGGATTATAGACAGAGTTGGGGTTATAGACAGAGCTGGGTTTATAGACAGAGTTGGGGTTATAGACAGAGCTGGGGTTATGGACAGAGCTGGGGTTATAGACAGAGTTGGGGTTATAGACAGAGCTGGGGTTATAGACAGAGCTGGGGTTATGGACAGAGCTGGGGTTATAGACAGAGCTGGGGTTATAGACAGAGCTGGGGTTATGGACAGAGTTGGGGTTATGGACAGAGCTGGGTTATGGACAGAGCTGGGGTTATAGACAGAGTTGGAGTTATGGACAGAGCTGGGGTTATGGACAGAGTTGGGGTTATAGACAGAGCTGGAGTTATGGACAGAGCTGGGGTTATGGACAGAGTTGGGGTTATAGACAGAGCTGGGGTTATGGACAGAGCTGGGGTTATAGACAGAGCTGGGGTTATAGACAGAGCTGGGGTTATAGACAGAGCTGGGGTTATAGACAGAGCTGGGGTTATGGACAGAGCTGGGGTTATGGACAGAGCTGGGGTTATGGACAGAGCTGGGGTTATAGACAGAGCTGGGGTTATAGACAGAGCTGGGATTATAGACAGAGTTGGGGTTATGGACAGAGCTGTGGTTATATACAGAGCGGTGGTTATAGACAGAGCTGGGGTTATGGACAGAGCTGGGGTTATAGACAGAGCTGGGGTTATAGACAGAGCTGGGGTTATGGACAGAGCTGGGGTTATAGACAGAGCTGGGGTTATAGACAGAGCTGGGGTTATGGACAGAGCTGGGGTTATGGACAGAGCTGGGGTTATAGACAGAGCTGGGGTTATAGACAGAGCTGGGATTATAGACAGAGTTGGGGTTATAGACAGAGCTGGGGTTATGGACAGAGTTGGAGTTATGGACAGAGCTGTGGGTTATGGACAGAGCTGGGGTTATAGACAGAGTTGGGGTTATGGACAGAGCTGGGGTTATAGACAGAGCTGGGGTTTTGGACAGAGCTGTGGTTATAGACAGAGCTGGGGTTATGGACAGAGCTGGGGTTATAGACAGAGATGTGGTTATAGACAGAGCTGGGGTTATGGACATAGCTGTGGTTATATACAGAGCTGGGGTTATAGACAGAGCTGGGGTTATGGACAGAGCTGGGGTTATAGACAGAGCTGGGGTTATCGACAGAGCTGGGGTTATAGACAGAGTTGGGGTTATAGACAGAGCTGGGGTTATCGACAGAGCTGGGGTTATAGACAGAGTTGGGGTTATAGACAGAGTTGGGGTTATAGACAGAGCTGGGGTTATAGACAGAGCTGGGGTTATAGACAGAGTTGGGGTTATAGACAGAGTTGGGGTTATGGACAGAACTGGGGTTATAGACAGAGCTGGGGCTATAGACAGAGCTGGGGTTATAGACAGAGCTGGGGTTATAGACAGAACTGGGGTTATAGACAGAGCTGGGGTTATGGACAGAGCTGTGGGGTTGGGGTTATGGACAGAGCTGTGGTTATATACAGAGCGGTGGTTATAGACAGAGCTGGGGTTATGGACAGAGCTGGGGTTATGACAGAGCTGGGGTTATGGACAGAGCTGGGGTTATGGACAGAGCTGGGGTTATAGACAGAGCTGTGGTTATAGACAGAGCTGGGGTTATGGACAGAACTGGGGTTATGGACAGAGCTGGGGTTATAGACAGAGCTGGGGTTATAGACAGAGCTGGGATTGGAGCAAGGCTGGGGTTATGGACAGAGCTGGGGTTATAGACAGAGCTTGGAGTTATGGACAGAGCTGGGGTTATGGACAGAGCTGGGGTTATGGACAGAGCTGGGGTTATGGACAGAGCTGGGGTTAAAGACAGAGCTGGGTTTTGGACAGAGCTGTGGTTATAGACAGAGTTGGGGTTATGGACAGAGCTGGGGTTATATACGGAGCTGTGGTTATAGACAGAGCTGGGGTTATGGACATAGCTGTGGTTATATACAGAGCTGGGGTTATAGACAGAGCTGGGGTTATGGACAGAGCTGGGGTTATAGACAGAGCTGGGGTTATGGGGTTATAAAGAGTTGGGGGTTATGGACAGAGCTGGGGTTATCGACAGAGCTGGGGTTTATGGACAGAGTTGGGTATGGACAGAGCTGTGGTTATGGACAGAGCTGGGGTTATAGACAGAGTTAGGGTTATGGACAGAGCTGGGGGTTATGAACAGAGCTGTGGTTATAGACAGAGCTGGGGTTATAGACAGAGTTGGGGGTTATAGACAGAGCTGGGTTATATGGGGTTATAGACAGAGCTGGGGTTATGGACAACGAGTTGGGGTTATAGACAGAGCTGGGGTTATAGACAGAGCTGGGGTTATAGACAGAGCTGGGGTTATAGACAGAGCTGGGGTTATAGACAGAGCTGGGGTTATAGACAGAGCTGGGGTTATAGACAGAGTTGGGGTTATAGACAGAGCTGGGGTTATAGACAGAGCTGGGTTATAGACAGAGCTGGGGTTATAGACAGAGCTGGGGTTATAGACAGAGCTGGGGTTATGGACAGAGCTGGGGTTATAGACAGAGCTGGGGTTATAGACAGAGCTGGGGTTATAGACAGAGTTGGGGTTATAGACAGAGTTGGGGTTATAGACAGAGCTGGGGTTATAGACAGAGCTGGGGTTATAGACAGAGCTGGGGTTATAGACAGAGCTGGGGTTATAGACAGAGCTGGGGTTATAGACAGAGTTGGGGTTATAGACAGAGCTGGGGTTATAGACAGAGTTGGGGTTATAGACAGAGCTGGGGTTATAGACAGAGCTGGGGTTATAGACAGAGCTGGGGTTATAGACAGAGCTGGGGTTATAGACAGAGTTGGGGTTATAGACAGAGTTGGGGTTATAGACAGAGTTGGGGTTATAGACAGAGTTGGGGTTATAGACAGAGCTGGGGTTATAGACAGAACTGGGGTTATAGACAGAGCTGGGGTTATAGACAGAGCTGGGGTTATAGACAGAGCTGGGGTTATAGACAGAGTTGGGGTTATAGACAGAGCTGGGGTTATAGACAGAGCTGGGGTTATAGACAGAGCTGGGGTTATAGACAGAGCTGGGGTTATAGACAGAGCTGGGGTTATAGACAGAGCTGGGGTTATAGACAGAACTGGGTTTATAGACAGAGTTGGGGTTATAGACAGAGCTGGGGTTATAGACAGAGCTGGGGTTATAGACAGAGTTGGGGTTATAGACAGAGTTGGGGTTATAGACAGAGTTGGGGTTATAGACAGAGCTGGGGTTATAGACAGAGCTGGGGTTATAGACAGAGTTGGGGTTATAGACAGAGCTGGGGTTATAGACAGAGTTGGGGTTATAGACAGAGTTGGGGTTATAGACAGAGTTGGGGTTATGGACAGAGCTGGGGTTATAGACAGAACTGGGGTTATAGACAGAGTTGGGGTTATAGACAGAGCTGGGGTTATAGACAGAGCTGGGGTTATAGACAGAGCTGGGGTTATAGACAGAGTTGGGGTTATAGACAGAGTTGGGGTTATAGACAGAGTTGGGGTTATAGACAGAGCTGGGGTTATAGACAGAGTTGGGTTTATAGACAGAGCTGGGGTTATAGACAGAGTTGGGGTTATAGACAGAGCTGGGGTTATAGACAGAGCTGGGGTTATAGACAGAGCTGGGGTTTATAGACAGAGTTGGGGTTATAGACAGAGTTGGGGTTATAGACAGAGTTGGGGTTATAGACAGAGCTGGGGTTATAGACAGAGCTGGGGTTATAGACAGAGCTGGGGTTATAGACAGAGCTGGGGTTATAGACAGAGTTGGGGTTATAGACAGAGTTGGGGTTATAGACAGAGCTGGGGTTATAGACAGAGCTGGGGTTATAGACAGAGTTGGGGTTATAGACAGAGCTGGGTTTATAGACAGAGTTGGGGTTATAGACAGAGTTGGGGTTATAGACAGAGCTGGGGTTATAGACAGAGCTGGGGTTATAGACAGAACTGGGGTTATAGACAGAGTTGGGATTATGGACAGAGCTGTGTTATAGACAGAGTTGGGGTTATAGACAGAGTTGGGGTTATAGACAGATGGGTAGAAGTGGGGTTATAGACAGAGCTGGGGTTATAGACAGAACTGGGTTTATAGACAGAGTTGGGGTTATATGACAGAGCTGTGGTTATAGACAGAGTTGGGGTTATAGACAGAGCTGGGTTATAGACAGAGTTGGGGATATAGACAGAGTTGGGGTTATAGACAGAGTTGGGGTTATAGACAGAGTTGGGGTTATAGACAGAGTTGGGGTTATAGACAGAGCTGGGGTTATAGACAGAGCTGGGGTTATAGACAGAGTTGGGGTTATAGACAGAGTTGGGGTTATAGACAGAGCTGGGGTTATAGACAGAGCTGGGGTTATAGACAGAGTTGGGGTTATAGACAGAGTTGGGGTTATAGACAGAGTTGGGGTTATAGACAGAGCTGGGGTTATAGACAGAGCTGGGGTTTATAGACAGAGTTGGGGTTATAGACAGAGTTGGGTTTATAGACAGAGCTGGGGTTATAGACAGAACTGGGGTTATAGACAGAGTTGGGGTTATAGACAGAGCTGGGTTTATAGACAGAGTTGGGGTTATAGACAGAGCTGGGGTTATAGACAGAGTTGGGGTTATAGACAGAGTTGGGTTTATAGACAGAGTTGGGGTTATAGACAGAGCTGGGGTTATAGACAGAGCTGGGGTTATAGACAGAGCTGGGGTTATAGACAGAGCTGGGGTTATAGACAGAGCTGGGGTTATAGACAGAGTTGGGGTTATAGACAGAGTTGGGGTTATAGACAGAGTTGGGGTTATAGACAGAGCTGGGGTTATAGACAGAGCTGGGGTTATAGACAGAGCTGGGGTTATAGACAGAGTTGGGGTTATAGACAGAGCTGGGGTTTATAGACAGAGCTGGGGTTATAGACAGAGTTGGGGTTATAGACAGAGTTGGGGTTATAGACAGAGTTGGGGTTATAGACAGAGCTGGGGTTATAGACAGAGCTGGGGTTATAGACAGAGTTGGGGTTATAGACAGAGCTGGGTTTATAGACAGAGTTGGGGTTATAGACAGAGTTGGGGTTATAGACAGAGCTGGGTTATAGACAGAGTTGGGGTTATAGACAGAACTGGGTTATAGACAGAGTTGGGATTATGACAGAATGTATAGACAGAGTTGGGGTTATAGACAGAGTTGGGGTTATAGACAGAACTGGGTTATAGACAGAGCTGGGGTTATAGACAGAGCTGGGGTTATAGACAGAGCTGGGGTTATAGACAGAGTTGGGGTTATAGACAGAGTTGGGGTTATAGACAGAGTTTGGGTTATAGACAGAGTTGGGGTTATAGACAGAGCTGGGGTTATAGACAGAACTGGGTTTATAGACAGAGTTGGGGTTATAGACAGAGTTGGGGTTATAGACAGAGCTGGGGTTATAGACAGAGTTGGGGTTATAGACAGAGTTGGGGTTATAGACAGAGCTGGGGTTATAGACAGAACTGGGTTTATAGACAGAGTTGGGGTTATAGACAGAGCTGGGGTTATAGACAGAGCTGGGGTTATAGACAGAGTTGGGGTTATAGACAGAGTTGGGGTTATAGACAGAGCTGGGGTTATAGACAGAGCTGGGGTTATAGACAGAGTTGGGGTTATAGACAGAGTTGGGGTTATAGACAGAGTTGGGGTTATAGACAGAGCTGGGGTTATAGACAGAGCTGGGGTTATAGACAGAGTTGGGTTTATAGACAGAGCTGGGGTTATAGACAGAGTTGGGGTTATAGACAGAGCTGGGGTTATAGACAGAGCTGGGGTTATAGACAGAGCTGGGGTTATAGACAGAGCTGGGGTTATAGACAGAGCTGGGGTTATAGGGAGATTCGGGGTTATAGACAGAGTTGGGGTTATAGACAGAGCTGGGGTTATAGACAGAGCTGGGGTTATAGACAGAGCTGGGGTTATAGACAGAGCTGGGAGACAGAGTGGGGTTATAGACAGAGCTGGGGTTTATAGACAGAGCTGGGGTTATAGACAGAGTTGGGGTTATAGACAGAGTTGGGGTTATAGACAGAGTTGGGGTTATAGACAGAGTTGGGTTTATGGACAGAGCTGGGGTTATAGACAGAACTGGGTTTATAGACAGAGTTGGGGTTATAGACAGAGTTGGGTTTATTGACAGAGCTGTGGTTATAGACAGAGTTGGGGTTATAGACAGAACTGGGTTATAGACAGAGTTGGGGTTATAGACAGAACTGGGTTATAGACAGGTTAGTTATGACAGAGTTGGGGTTATAGACAGAGTTGGGGTTAAAGACAGAGCTGGGGTTATAGACAGAACTGTTTTTAGACAGAGTTGGGGTTATAGACAGAGCTGGGGTTATAGACAGAGCTGGGGTTATAGACAGAGTTGGGGTTATAGACAGAGTTGGGGTGATAGACAGAGCTGGGGTTATAGACAGAGCTGGGTTTATAGACAGAGCTGGGGTTATAGACTGAACTGTGTTATAGACAGAACTGGGGTTATAGACAGAGCTGGGGTTATAGGGAGATTCGGGGGTTATAGACAGAGTTGGGGTTATAGACAGAGCTAGGGTTATGAACAGAGTTGGGGTTATAGACAGAGTTGGGGTTATGGTGAGTTGGGTTTATAGACAGAGTTGGGTTTATAGACAGAGTTGGGTTTATAGACAGAGCTGGGGTTATAGACAGAGTTGGGGTTATAGACAGAGTTGGGGTTATAGACAGAGTTCAGGATAATAGACAGAGCTGGGGTTATAGACAGAGTTGGGGTTATAGACAGAGTTGGGGTTATAGACAGAGCTGGGGTTATAGACAGAGTTGGGGTTATGGACAGAGCTGGGGTTATAGACAGAGCTGTGGTTATAGACAGAGCTGGGGTTATAGACAGAGTTGGGGTTATAGACAGAGCTGGGGTTATAGACAGAGCTGGGGTTATAGACAGAGCTGGGGTTATAGACAGAGTTGGGGTTATAGACAGAGTTGGGGTTATAGACAGAGTTGGGGTTATAGACAGAGCTGGGGTTATAGACAGAGCTGGGGTTATAGACAGAGCTGGGGTTATAGACAGAGTTGGGGTTATAGACAGAGTTGGGTTTATAGACAGAGCTGGGGTTATAGACAGAGTTAGGGTTATAGACAGAGTTGGGGTTATAGACAGAGTTGGGGTTATAGACAGAGTTGGGGTTATAGACAGAGTTGGGGTTATAGACAGAGTTGGGGTTATAGACAGAGTTGGGGTTATAGACAGAGTTGGGGTTATAGACAGAGTTGTGGTTTATAGACAGAGCTGGGGTTATAGACAGAACTGGGTTATAGACAGAGTTGGGGTTATAGACAGAACTGGGTTATAGACAGAGTTGGGGTTATAGACAGAGTTGGGGTTATAGACAGAACTGGGTTATAGACAGAACTGGGGTTATAGACAGAGTTGGGGTTATAGACAGAGTTGGGGTTATAGACAGAGTTGGGGTTATAGACAGAGTTGGGGTTATGGACAGAGCTGGGGTTATAGACAGAACTGGGTTTATAGACAGAGTTGGGGTTATAGACAGAGTTGGGTTTATAGACAGAGTTGGGGTTATAGACAGAGCTGGGGTTATAGACAGAGTTGGGGTTATAGACAGAGCTGGGGTTATAGACAGAACTGGGGTTATAGACAGAGTTGGGGTTTATAGACAGAGCTGGGGTTATAGACAGAGCTGGGGTTATAGACAGAGCTGGGGTTATAGACAGAGTTGGGGTTATAGACAGAGTTGGGGTTATAGACAGAGCTGGGGTTATAGACAGAGCTGGGGTTATAGACAGAGCTGGGGTTATAGACAGAGCTGGGGTTTATAGACAGAGCTGGGGTTATAGACAGAGCTGGGTTTATAGACAGAGCTGGGGTTATAGACAGAACTGGGGTTATAGACAGAGTTGGGGTTATAGACAGAGCTGGGGTTATAGACAGAGTTGGGGTTATAGACAGAGCTGGGGTTATAGACAGAGCTGGGATTATAGACAGAGTTGGGGTTATAGACAGAGTTGGGGTTATAGGAGATTGGGGTTATGGACAGAGCTGGGGTTATGGACAGAGTTGGGGTTATAGACAGAGCTGGGGTTATAGACAGAGCTGGGGTTATAGACAGAGTTGGGGTTATAGACAGAGTTGGGGTTATAGACAGAGTTGGGGTTATAGACAGAGCTGGGGTTATAGACAGAGCTGGGGTTATAGACAGAGCTGGGGTTATAGACAGAGTTGGGGTTATAGACAGAGCTGGGGTTTATAGACAGAGCTGGGGTTATAGACAGAGTTGGGGTTATAGACAGAGTTGGGGTTATAGACAGAGTTGGGGTTATAGACAGAGTTGGGGTTATGGACAGAGCTGGGGTTATAGACAGAACTGGGTTTATAGACAGAGTTGGGGTTATAGACAGAGTTGGGTTTATTGACAGAGCTGTGGTTATAGACAGAGTTGGGGTTATAGACAGAACTGGGTTATAGACAGAGTTGGGGTTATAGACAGAACTGGGTTATAGACAGAGTTGGGGTTATAGACAGAGTTGGGGTTATAGACAGAACTGGGTTATAGACAGAACTGGGTTATAGACAGAGTTGGGGTTATAGACAGAGCTGGGGTTATAGACAGAGTTGGGGTTATAGACAGAGTTGGGGTTATAGACAGAGTTTGGGTTATAGACAGAGTTGGGTTTATGGACAGAGCTGGGGTTATAGACAGAACTGGGTTTATAGACAGAACTGGGTTTATAGACAGAACTGGGTTTATAGACAGAGTTGGGGTTATAGACAGAGTTGGGGTTATAGACAGAGTTGGGGTTATAGACAGAGTTGGGGTTATAGACAGAGTTGGGTTTATGGACAGAGCTGGGGTTATAGACAGAACTGGGTTTATAGACAGAGTTGGGGTTATAGACAGAGTTGGGGTTATGGACAGAGCTGGGGTTATAGACAGAACTGGGTTTATAGACAGAGTTGGGGTTATAGACAGAGTTGGGGTTATAGGACAGAGTTGGGGTTATAGACAGAGCTGGGGTTATAGACAGAGCTGGGATTATAGACAGAGCTGGGGTTATAGACAGAGTTGGGGTTTATAGGGAGAGTTCGGGGTTATAGACAGAGCTGGGTTTATAGACAGAGCTGGGGTTATAGACAGAGCTGGGGTTATAGACAGAGCTGGGATTATAGACAGAGTTGGGGTTATAGACAGAGTTGGGGTTATAGACAGAGTTGGGGTTATAGACAGAGTTGGGGTTATAGACAGAGCTGGGGTTATAGACAGAGCTGGGGTTATAGACAGAGTTGGGGTTTATAGACAGAGCTGGGGTTTATAGACAGAGCTGGGGTTATAGACAGAGTTGGGGTTATAGACAGAGTTGGGGTTATAGACAGAGTTGGGTTTATGGACAGAGCTGGGGTTATAGACAGAACTGGGTTTATAGACAGAGTTGGGGTTATAGACAGAGTTGGGTTTATTGACAGAGCTGTGGTTATAGACAGAGTTGGGGTTATAGACAGAACTGGGTTATAGACAGAGTTGGGGTTATAGACAGAACTGGGTTATAGACAGAGTTGGGGTTATAGACAGAGTTGGGGTTATAGACAGAACTGGGTTATAGACAGAAATGGGTTTATAGACAGAGTTGGGGTTATAGACAGAGCTGGGGTTATAGACAGAGTTGGGGTTATAGACAGAGTTGGGGTTATAGACAGAGTTTGGGTTATAGACAGAGTTGGGTTTATGGACAGAGCTGGGGTTATAGACAGAACTGGGTTTATAGACAGAACTGGGTTTATAGACAGAGTTGGGGTTATAGACAGAGCTGGGGTTATAGACAGAGTTGGGGTTATAGACAGAGT
The DNA here is from genome assembly GCF_036934945.1 of Oncorhynchus masou masou. Lineage (NCBI taxonomy): Eukaryota > Metazoa > Chordata > Actinopteri > Salmoniformes > Salmonidae > Oncorhynchus > Oncorhynchus masou. Next base: position 9,992 of record NW_027015694.1, read on the forward strand.
TGGGGTTATAGACAGAGTTGGGGTTATAGACAGAGTTGGGTTTATGGACAGAGCTGGGGTTATAGACAGAACTGGGTTTATAGACAGAGTTGGGGTTATAGACAGAGTTGGGGTTATGGACAGAGCTGGGGTTATAGACAGAGCTGGGGTTATAGACAGAGTTGGGTTTATAGACAGAGTTGGGTTTATAGACAGAGTTGGGTTTATAGACAGAGCTGGGGTTATAGACAGAGTTGGGGTTATAGACAGAGTTGGGGTTTATAGACAGAGCTGGGGTTATAGACAGAGCTGGGGTTATAGACAGAGCTGGGGTTATAGACAGAACTGGGGTTATAGACAGAGTTGGGGTTATAGACAGAGCTGGGGTTATGGACAGAGCTGGTGTTATAGACAGAGTTGGGGTTATAGACAGAGTTGGGGTTATAGACAGAGCTGGGGTTATAGACAGAGCTGGGGTTATAGACAGAGCTGGGGTTATAGACAGAGTTGGGGTTATAGACAGAGCTGGGGTTTATAGACAGAGCTGGGGTTATAGACAGAGTTGGGGTTATAGACAGAGTTGGGGTTATAGACAGAGTTGGGGTTATAGACAGAGCTGGGGTTATGGACAGAGCTGGGGTTATAGACAGAGTTGGGGTTATAGACAGAGTTGGGTTTATTGACAGAGCTGTGGTTATAGACAGAGTTGGGGTTATAGACAGAACTGGGTTATAGACAGAGTTGGGGTTATAGACAGAACTGGGTTATAGACAGAGTTGGGGTTATAGACAGAGTTGGGGTTATAGACAGAACTGGGTTATAGACAGAAATGGGTTTATAGACAGAGTTGGGGTTATAGACAGAGCTGGGGTTATAGACAGAGTTGGGGTTATAGACAGAGTTGGGGTTATAGACAGAGTTGGGGTTATAGACAGAGTTGGGTTTATGGACAGAGCTGGGGTTATAGACAGAACTGGGTTTATAGACAGAACTGAGTTTATAGACAGAGTTGGGGTTATAGACAGAGCTGGGGTTATAGACAGAGTTGGGGTTATAGACAGAGTTGGGGTTATAGACCGAGTTGGGGTTATAGACAGAGTTGGGTTTATGGACAGAGCTGGGGTTATAGACAGAACTGGGT
>NW_027015695.1:0-11109 GCF_036934945.1 Oncorhynchus masou masou
ACCTCACTGTCCTGCTAGCTGTGTACCTCGCTGTCCTCCTAGCTGTGTACCTCACTGTCCTCCTAGCTGTGTACCTCGCTGTCCTGCTAGCTGTGTCCCTCACTGTCCTGCTAGCTGTGTACCTCGCTGTCCTCCTAGCTGTGTACCTCGCTGTCCTCCCAGCTGTGTCCCTCACTGTCCTGCTAACTGTGTCCCCCGCTGTCCTCCCAGCTGTGTCCCCCGCTGTCCTCCCAGCTGTGTCCCTCGCTGTCCTGCTAACTGTGTCCCCCGCTGTCCTCCCAGCTGTGTCCCTCACTGTCCTGCTAGCTGTGTACCTCGCTCTCCTCCCAGCTGTGTCTCTCACTGTCCTGCTAGCTGTGTACCTCACTGTCCTCCTAGCTGTGTACCTCGCTGTCCTGCTAGCTGTGTCCCTCACTGTCCTGCTAGCTGTGTACCTCGCTGTCCTCCTAGCTGTGTACCTCGCTGTCCTCCCAGCTGTGTCCCTCACTGTCCTGCTAGCTGTGTACCTCGCTGTCCTGCTAGCTGTGTACCTCGCTGTCCTCCTAGCTGTGTCCATCATCATCCTGCTAGCTGTACACCTCACTGTCCTGCTAGCTGTGTCCCTCACTGTCCTGCTAGCTGTGTCCCTCACTGTCCTGCTCGCTGTGTCCCTCACTGTCCTCCAAGCTGTGTCCCTCACTGTCCTGCTCACTGTGTCCCTCACTGTCCTGCTAGCTGTGTAGCTCGCTGTCCTCCTAGCTGTGTCCCTCACTGTTCTGCTAGCTGTGTCCCTCGCTGTCCTGCTAGCTGTGTCCCACGCTGTCCTCCTAGCTGTGTCCCTCGCTGTCCTGCTAGATGTGTCCCTCACTGTCCTGCTAGCTGTGTCCCTCACTATCCTCCTAGCTGTGTCCCTCACTGTCATGCTAGCTGTGTCCCTCACTGTCCTGCTAGCTGTGTCCCTCACTGTCCTGCTCGCTGTGTCCCTCGCTGTCCTCCTAGCTGTGTCCCTCGCTGTCCTGCAAGCTGTGTCCCTCACTGTCCTGCTCACTGTGTCCCTCACTGTCCTGCTAGCTGTGTCACTCGCTGTCCTGCTAGCTGTGTACCTCAATGTCCTCTTAGCTGTGTCCCTCGCTGTCCTGCTTGCTGTGTACCTCGCTGTCCTCCTAGCTGTGTCCCTCATAATCCTTCTAGCTGTGTACCTTGCTGTCCTGCTAGCTGTGTACCTCGCTCTCCTCCCAGCTGTGTCTCTCACTGTCCTGCTAGCTGTGTCCCTCGCTGTCCTGCTAGCTGTGTCCCTCGCTGTCTTGCTAGCTGTGTCCCTCGCTGTCCTGCTAGCTGTGTCCCTCGCTGTCCTGCTAGCTGTGTCCCTCGCTGTCCTGCTAGCTGTGTCCCTCGCTGTCCTGCTAACTGTGTCCCTCGCTGTCCTGATAGCTGTGTACCTCGCTGTCCTCCTAGATGTGTCCCCCATCATCCTGCTAGCTGTGTCCCTCGCTGTCCTGCTAGCTGTGTCCCTCGCTGTCCTGCTACCTGTGTCCCTCAATGTCCTGCTAGCTGTGTACCTCGGTGTCGTGCTAGCTGTGTCCCTCGCTGTCCAGCTAGCTGTGTCCCTCGCTGTCGTGCTAGATGTGTCCCTCGCTGTCCTGCTAGCTGTGTCCCTCGCTGTCCTGCCAGCTGTGTCCCTCTCTGTCCTGCTAGCTGTGTCCCTCGCTGTCCTGCTAGCTGTGTCCATCGCTGTCCTGCTAGATGTATCCCTCGCTGTCCTCCTAGCTGTGTACCTCGCTGTCCTCCTAGCTGTGTACCTCGCTATCCTGCTAGCTGTGTCCCTCATCATCCTGCTAGCTGTGTACCTTGCTGTCCTGCTAGCTGTGTCCCTCGCTGTCCTCCTAGCTGTGTCCCTCACTGTCCTGCTATCTGTGTCCCTCGCTGTCCTGCTAGCTGTGTACCTCACTGTCCGGCTAGCTGTGTCCCTCGCTGTCCTCCTAGCTTTGTCCCTCGCTGTCCTGCTACTTGTGTCCCTCGCTGTCCTGCCAGCTGTGTCCCTCACTTTCCTGCTAGCTGTGTCCCTCGCTGTCCTGCTACTTGTGTCCCTCGCTGTCCTGCCAGCTGTGTCCCTCACTTTCCTGCTAGCTGTGTCCCTCGCTGTCCTGCTAGCTGTGTCCCTCGCTGTCCTGCTAGCTGTGTCCCTCGTTGTCCTGCTAGCTGTGTCCCTCGGTGTCCTGCAAGCTGTGTACCTCACTGTCCTCCTAGCTTTGTCCCTCATCATCCTGCTAGCTGTGTACCTTGCTGTCCTGCTAGCTGTGTCCCTCGCTGTCCTGCTAGCTGTGTACCTCACTGTCCTGCTAGCTGTGTCCCTCGCTGTCCTGCTAGCTTTGTCCCTCGCTGTCCTGCTAGCTGTGTCCTTCACTGTCCTGCTAGCTGTGTCCCTCGCTGTCCTGCTAGCTGTGTACCTCGCTGTCCTCCTAGCTGTGTCCCTCATCATCCTGCTAGCTGTGTACCTTGCTGTCCTGCTAGCTGTGTACCTAAGCTGTCCTCCTAGCTGTGTCTCACTGTCCTCCTAGCTGTGTCCTCACTGTCCTGCTAGCTGTGTCCCTCGCTGTCCTGCTAGCTGTGTACCTTGCTGTCCTGCTAGCTGTGTCCCTCGCTGTCCTGCTAACTGTGTCCCTCGCTGTCCTTCTAGCTGTGTAACTCACTGTCCTGCTACCTGTGTACCTCAATGTCCTGCAAGCTGTGTACCTCACTCTACTCTTAGCTATGTCCATCGCTGTCCTGATAGATGTGTACCTCGCTGTCCTTAAGTTAAGCTGTGTCCCTCGCTGTCCTGCTGGCTGTGTCCCCTCGCCATCCCCTGCTAGCAGTGTCCTCGTAGTTCAGCTAACTGTGTCTCCCGCTGTCCTCCCTAGCTGTGTACCTCGCTGTCCTGCTGGCTGTGTCCCTCGCTGTCCTGCTAACTGTGTCCCCTGCTGTCCTCCTAGCTGTGTACTTCACTGTCCTGCTAGCTGTGTCCCTCGCTGTCCTGCTAGCTGTGTCCTCATCCTGCTAGCAGTGTCCCTCGTAGTTCAGCTAACTGTGTCCCCCGCTGTCCTCCTAGCTGTGTACCTCGCTGTCCTGCTAGCTGTGTCCCTCGCTGTCCTGCTAACTGTGTCCCCCGCTGTCCTCCTAGCTGTGTACCTCGCTGTCCTGCTAGCTGTGTACCTCGCTGTCCTGCTAGCTGTGTACCTCACTGTCCTGCTAACTGTGTCCCCCGCTGTCCTGCTAGCTGTGTACCTCGCTGTCCTGCTAGCTGTGTCCCTCGCTGTCCTGCTAGCTGTGTCCCCCGCTGTTCTACTGCATTCAATAATGCATTAGTACAGTTGACCCCGGTGACTTTAAGACACTGCTCCAACTATACTGAACAAAAACAATAACTGCAACATGAAACACTTTCAGCAGTTTTACTGAATTACAGTTCATAGTTCAGATAAAGAAATCAGTAAATAAAAAATACATTCATTAGTCCTTAATCTATGGATTTCACATGACTGTGGAGGGGTTTAGCCATTGGTGTGCCAGGTAGGGCATAGGCTCAACCACATGGCAGCCAGTCAGTCCCGCCCACTGGGGAGCCAGGCCCAGCCAATCAGAATGAGATTTCTTCTCCACATAAGGTCTTCCTTAAAGACAGAAATCCGGGTTGGCTGGTCTCAGACGATTCCACAGGTGAAGAAGACGGAAGAAGAGGTCCTGGGCTGGCGTGGTTACACGTCGTCTGCGGTTATGAGGCTGGATGGACGTACTGCAAATCTCACTTAAATGACATTGAATGTGGCTTAAGGTAGAGAAATTAACAGTTATAATAAATAAAATACATCAAGGATAAACACTTCATAGTACAGAAGAACCTACAACAGACAATTCAGTGGTCATGTCAGGATGAAGCCATGAATAACTTATTCAGACAGGTACCGTTCATATGGTTACAAGACACTGATCAGGTTATCAGGTACATGTCGTTCAAAGACACTGATCAGGTTCTCTGGAGACACGTGGCACGTGGTTAGTCTAAGGGATAAACATCTGGAGACAGGTTCACGTGGTTAGTCTAAGGGATAAACATCTGGAGACATGTGGTTAGTCTAAGGGATAAACATCTGGAGACAGGTACATGTGGTTAGTCTAAGGGATAAACATCACGGTGAGGTATTGTTTGTTTTGTGACACATTTCTTTCAGAGCTCTGTTTTTCCCATAGTTTAATCATCCAGTGTATAATCAGTTTTGGCCTCACTAACGGTGCCTTTTGCCTATTCCCTGCCTGTACTTTAGCCTATTGGATTTCCTGTTATCTACCTATTCCCTGCCTGTACTTTAGCCTATTGGATTTCCTGTGTATGACCTTCTGCCTGCCCCTGGGCCCAGCTACCTGCCCCTGGACCCAGCTACCTGCCCCTGGACACAGCTACCTGCCTCCCCCTGTGTATAACCTTCTTCCTGCCCCTGGACCCTTCTGCCTGCCCCTGGACCCAGCTACCTGCCTCCCCCTGTGTATAACCTTCTGCCTGCCCCTGGACCCTTCTGCCTGCCCCTGGACCCTTCTGCCTGCCCCTGGACCCAGCTACCTGCCTCCTCCTGTGGTCCTGCTGTGCCCTTTACTCCCCTCGTGTTGATTACAGCAACAATGCAACAATTTCAAAGATGTTATTGTGTTATTGTACGTATGGTTACACATGGTCTGCTGTTTTGAGGCCCGTTGAACTAAAATGAGATTGGAGGCACCTTATATGGTACAGAAATGAACATTAAATTCTCTGTCAACATCTCTGGTGAACATTAATCCGGTCAGAATGCCAATTGCTCACTCAGAACTTTTGTGGGACAACAACACCCTAACATAACCTAATTCTACTTGATGGCAATAGAGCTCACTGTTGTCCCTAGTGGCCGGTTTTGGAAGACATTTCATGATTTCCTTAGGACATGGATAGACCATTTCAATTTCACAGTCACTCTGGAGCGATCTACCTGATTATAGAACCGTACCTCCTCCTGAGCTTCTGTTGTTGTTGACTGGTGGATGTGTTGACAGTCTCGTAGGACTGGTGGATGTGCTGACAGTCTCGTAGGACTGGTGGATGTGCTGACAGTCTCGTAGGACTGGTGGATGTGCTGACAGTCTCGTAGGACTGGTGGATGTGTTGACAGTCTCACAGGACTGGTGAATGTGTTGACAGTCTCACAGGACTGGTGGATGTGTTGACAGTCTCACAGGACTGGTGAATGTGTTGACAGTCTCACAGGACTGGTGAATGTGTTGACAGTCTCACAGGACTGGTGGATGTGCTGACAGTCTCGTAGGACTGGTGGATGTGCTGACAGTCTCGTAGGACTGGTGGATGTGCTGACAGTCTCGTAGGACTGGTGGATGTGTTGACAGTCTCACAGGACTGGTGAATGTGTTGACAGTCAATCCATTCTCTCATTCTTCTCTCATGGACCCTGAGTTTTGCTTCTAAATAGAGTTTCCGGGTCAGATTTCATCTCAATTCTAAGCATACCAATCAGGGGGATGACATAATGAATGACCCTGGCTCAGTTGTTAGAGTCGTTCAATAGTTGCTGTTGCATATACTTAGTGTACAATGGTAAGTGTGGGAGTTAGGACGGGACCTTTCCCTACCAGGGGAGTTGACTTGAGAACACTTTCTCAGTCATTTACACCAACAATCTTGTTACAGTGGGAGAGTCGAGAGAGCTTGTCTCGTCCCTGATGGTTCCCTTCTTCCTATTTAGTGCACTACTCTTGATCAAGGCCCATAGGTCTCTGGTTAAAAGCAGTGCACTATATAGGGAGTAGGGTTCCATTGGGGACGCATCCTTGAATGAGGCAATTAGAAATGTGATACACAGAAGCTGCAGATCCACCTTGCGAGCGAAGGTCAGGTGGCTTATGGTATCGTGGGATAGACGTAGCCCCCCCGGCGGTATCCATGACAACGGGTCATTCATCTTGCCCCAGTGCAGTGTGGGTAGGTGGGTAGTGGCGACGTTAGGGGGTGGGGGTTAGGGGTGATGGATGCCTGTGAACTCTGGGGGAGTCAGGAGACAGCAGGAGGGAGCAGTGACAATCTGGGCTTTCTGGGAGCAGTGTCACACACCTGAGTCCGAGAGGAAGTTGGAGAGGGGGGAGAGGGTAGGGTGTATTAGAGACAGCTCTGAGTCAGAGAGGAAGGGGGAGAGGGGGAGATGGTAGGGTATATTAGAGACAGCTCTAAGTCAGAGAGGAAGGGGGAGAGGGGGGAGAGGGTAGGGTATATTAGAACAGCTCTAAGTCAGAAAGGAAGGGGGAGAGGGGGGAGAGGGTAGGGTGTATTAGAGACAGCTCTGAGTCAGAAAGGGGTGAGAGGGGGTGAGGGGTGCAGGGCAGAAAGGGACAGGGAAAAATAGGGTTCTCATATTAGGGTTCTCCTTATAGGGATCTCCTAATAGGGTTCTCCTAATAGGGTTCTCATTATAGGGTTCTCCTAATAGTTTCTCCTTGTAGGGTTCTCCTTATAGGGTTCTCCTTATAGGATTCTCCTAATAGGGTTCTCCTTGTAGGGTTCTCCTAATAGGAATCTCCTTATAGGGTTCTCCTTCAAGGGCGACATTGGGTGTGTTTGATGTTGCAGCCAACTGCCGACTGACTGATCTACAAAGAACCTTGTAAATAACTACTCAGTATTATTTGTAGATCAGTCAGTCTCAATTAACCCTTGATACATTACAGTTTTAATCCTTTCCAACACGGCCATTGTGTACACTCAGCATTACTGCTTTCTCCACTCACCTCTGTCTCAGAGGGAGGGAGGGATGGAGGGAGAGAGAGGAGAGAGAATGAGGCAGAGAGGGAAGGAGAGAGGGATGGAGGGGGAAAGGGAGAGAGAGAGGGAGACAGAGAGGGAGAGGGGAAGTTAAGGCAGTGAAATGTCGCTGGTTTGAATCCCCAAGCCTACTAGGTGAAAATCGATGTACCCTTGAGAAATGCACTTAAACCTAATTGCTCCTGTAAGTTGCTCTGGATAAGAGTGTCTGCTAAATTATTAAAATGTAAATAACCCAGGGTTGGGAATATAGATGGTAGCGAGGCCTTCTAGGTGGTAACAGCCCTGTGACTCGGCCTATTTGTTGTTAATCAAGCCTACCACTGTTGTGTCATCAGCTATCTTGATGATTGAGTTTGAGATGTGCATGGCCACGCAATCGTGGGTGAACAGGGAGTACATTAGAGGGCTGAGCACGCACCCCTGGGCAGCACCCGTGCTGAGGGTAAGAGTGGCGGAGATGTTGTTGCCTGCCTTCACAACCTGGGGTTGGTCGATCAGGAAGTCGAGGACCCAGGTTCAGACCCAGGACCTCGAGCTTAGTAATGAACTCTGAGGGCACTATGGCGTTGAAGGCAGAGCTGTCGTGATTGAACATCATTCTTACATAAGTATTCCGCTTGTCCAGGTGGGATAAGGCAGGGTGCAGCGCAATGGAGAAATCTGGAAAGTGATGAAAGAATGAGATCATGCTGTAAAAACAGCCACTGAAGTCCAAATTAGAGCATGACAGACGTAGGTTTACCATATTGAGACATAAGGTGATGAAAGAAAAACAGACAGGTCAAGGCAAACTTTTTTATTAACAGAATTGGTGAAGCAAAGGGACATTCTAAATTGATCTGGGAGAATCTAAAAAAGGTACATTCTAAACTGATCTGGGAGAATCTAAAAAAGGGACATTCTAAACTGATCTGGGAGAATCTAAAAAAGGGACATTCTAAACTGATCTGGGAGAATCTAAAAAGGTACATTCTAAACTGATCTGGGAGAATCTAAAAAAGGGACATTCTAAACTGATCTGGGAGAATCTAAAAAAGGGACATTCTAAACTGATCTGGGAGAATCTAAAAAGGTACATTCTAAACTGATCTGGGTGAATCTAAAAAAGGTACATTCTAAACTGATCTGGGAGAATCTAAAAAGGTACATTCTAAACTGATCTGGGAGAATCTAAAAAAGGTACATTCTAAACTGATCTGGGAGAATCTAAAAAAGGGACATTCTAAACTGATCTGGGAGAATCTAAAAAAGGTACATTCTAAACTGATCTGGGAGAATCTAAAAAAGGGACATTCTAAACTGATCTGGGAGAATCTAAAAAGGTACATTCTAAACTGATCTGGGAGAATCTAAAAAAGGGACATTCTAAACTGACCTGGGAGAATCTAAAAAGGGACATTCTAAACTGATCTGGGAGAATCTAAAAAAGGGACATTCTAAACTGATCTGGGAGAATCTAAAAAAGGTACATTCTAAACTGATCTGGGAGAATCTAAAAAAGGTACATTCTAAACTGATCTGGGTGAATCTAAAAAAGGTACATTCTAAACTGATCTGGGAGAATCTAAAAAAGGGACATTCTAAACTGATCTGGGAGAATCTAAAAAAGGTACATTCTAAACTGATCTGGGAGAATCTAAAAAAGGGACATTCTAAACTGATCTGGGAGAATCTAAAAAAGGGACATTCTAAACTGATCTGGGAGAATCTAAAAAAGGTACATTCTAAACTGATCTGGGAGAATCTAAAAAAGGTACATTCTAAACTGATCTGGGAGAATCTAAAAAGGGACATTCTAAACTGATCTGGGAGAATCTAAAAAAGGGACATTCTAAACTGATCTGGGAGAATCTAAAAAAGGGACATTCTAAACTGATCTGGGAGAATCTAAAAAAGGGACATTCTAAACTGATCTGGGAGAATCTAAAAAAGGTACATTCTAAACTGATCTGGGAGAATCTAAAAAAGGGACATTCTAAACTGATCTGGGAGAATCTAAAAAAGGGACATTCTAAACTGATCTGGGAGAATCTAAAAAGGGACATTCTAAACTGATCTGGGAGAATCTAAAAAAGGTACATTCTAAACTGAATCTGGGAGAATCTAAAAAAGGGACATTCTAAATTGATCTGGGAGAATCTAAAAAGGGACATTCTAAACTGATCTGGGAGAATCTAAAAAAGGGACATTCTAAACTGATCTGGGAGAATCTAAAAAAGGGACATTCTAAACTGATCTGGGAGAATCTAAAAAGGTACATTCTAAACTGATCTGGGTGAATCTAAAAAAGGTACATTCTAAACTGATCTGGGAGAATCTAAAAAAGGGACATTCTAAACTGACCTGGGAGAATCTAAAAAGGGACATTCTAAACTGATCTGGGCGAATCTAAAAAAGGGACATTCTAAATTGATCTGGGAGAATCTAAAAAAGGGACATTCTAAACTGATCTGGGAGAATCTAAAAAAGGGACATTCTAAACTGATCTGGGAGAATCTAAAAAGGGACATTCTAAACTGATCTGGGAGAATCTAAAAAAGGGACATTCTAAACTGATCTGGGAGAATCTAAAAAAGGGACATTCTAAACTGATCTGGGAGAATCTAAAAAGGTACATTCTAAACTGATCTGGGAGAATCTAAAAAAGGGACATTCTAAACTGATCTGGGAGAATCTAAAAAAGGGACATTCTAAACTGATCTGGGAGAATCTAAAAAAGGTACATTCTAAACTGATCTGGGAGAATCTAAAAAAGGGACATTCTAAACTGATCTGGGAGAATCTAAAAAAGGTACATTCTAAACTGACCTGGGAGAATCTAAAAAAGGTACATTCTAAACTGATCTGGGAGAATCTAAAAAAGGGACATTCTAAACTGATCTGGGAGAATCTAAAAAAGGGACATTCTAAATTGATCTGGGAGAATCTAAAAAAGGGACATTCTAAACTGATCTGGGAGAATCTAAAAAAGGGACATTCTAAACTGATCTGGGAGAATCTAAAAAAGGGACATTCTAAACTGATCTGGGAGAATCTAAAAAAGGGACATTCTAAACTGATCTGGGAGAATCTAAAAAAGGTACATTCTAAACTGATCTGGGAGAATCTAAAAAAGGTACATTCTAAACTGATCTGGGAGAATCTAAAAAAGGGACATTCTAAACTGATCTGGGAGAATCTAAAAAGGGACATTCTAAACTGATCTGGGAGAATCTAAAAGGTACATTCTAAACTGATCTGGGAGAATCTAAAAGGTACATTCTAAACTGATCTGGGAGAATCTAAAAAAGGTACATTCTAAACTGATCTGGGTGAATCTAAAAAAGGTACATTCTAAACTGATCTGGGAGAATCTAAAAAAGGGACATTCTAAACTGACCTGGGAGAATCTAAAAAAGGTACATTCTAAACTGATCTGGGAGAATCTAAAAAAGGTACATTCTAAACTGATCTGGGAGAATCTAAAAAGGGACATTCTAAACTGATCTGGGAGAATCTAAAAAAGGGACATTCTAAACTGATCTGGGAGAATCTAAAAAAGGTACATTCTAAACTGACCTGGGAGAATCTAAAAAAGGTACATTCTAAACTGATCTGGGAGAATCTAAAAAAGGTACATTCTAAACTGATCTGGGTGAATCTAAAAAAGGTACATTCTAAACTGATCTGGGAGAATCTAAAAAAGGGACATTCTAAACTGATCTGGGAGAATCTAAAAAAGGTACATTCTAAACTGATCTGGGAGAATCTAAAAAGGTACATTCTAAACTGATCTGGGTGAATCTAAAAGGCACATTCTAAACTGATCTGGGAGAATCTAAAAAAAGGGACATTCTAAACTGACCTGGGAGAATCTAAAAAAGGGACATTCTAAACTGATCTGGGAGAATCTAAAAAAGGACATTCTAAACTGATCTGGGAGAATCTAAAAAAAGGTACATTCTAAACTGATCTGGGAGAATCTAAAAAAGGTACATTCTAAACTGATCTAGGAGAATCTAAAAAAGGTGACATTCTAAACTGATCTGGGAGAATTCTAAAAAGGGTACATTCTAAACTGATCTGGGTGAATCTAAAAAAGGTACATTCTAAACTGATCTGGGAGAATCTAAAAGGTACATTCTAAACTGATCTGGGAGAATCTAAAAAAGTGTACATTCTAAACTGATCTGGGAGAATCTAAAAAAGGGACATTCTAAACTGATCTGGGAGGGGAACCCAAAAGAGGTACATTCTAAACTGACCTGGGAGAATCTAAAAAGGGACATTCTAAACTGACCTGGGAGAATCTA
>NW_027015696.1:0-11108 GCF_036934945.1 Oncorhynchus masou masou
TTTTGTTACCTGAGGTATGTTTATTTGTCGGTACATAATTATTGTGACTGTTTGCGCATTTGTCACTTTCTGAGATCTGTATTCAGATTGTTTTAAAAAATAAGTAATTAAAGTCATTTTTGGGATCCTTATTCAAACAGTCAACTCCAAAGTATAATTCCCCCCCCCACCCAACAAAACGTTCTACAAAGCATAGTTAAAACTATAGTTGTCCCAGGTCTGACACACACACACAGACACACCTGTTACGTCAAGGAAACAAAGGATATGGAACAGATGGCAGGTGTCCACATGAATAACAGATCACATTGATGTCTGAAGGATGGCACAGTGACATATTTAGCAGCAGTGTAAATGAAAGGTCGAGGACATTTAGCAGCAGTCTGACTGAACAAGTTGAAGATATTTAGCAGAAGTCTGACTGAACAAGTTTGAAGACATTTTGCAGCAGTCCTACTGAACAAGTTGAAGACATTTAACAGCAGATCGACTGAACAAGTTGAAGACATTTAGCAGCAGTCTGACTGGACAAGTTGAAGATATTTGCAGAAGTCTGACTGAACAAGTTGAAGACATTTAGCAGAAGTCTGACTGGACAACTTGAAGACATTATCAAGTCTGACTGGACAAGTTGAAGACATTTGTAGAGTCTATGAACGGTTGAAGATATTCGAAGTCTGGACAAGTTGATATTTAGTAGAAGTCTGACTGAACAAGTTGAAGACATTTAGCAGCAGTCTACTGAACAGTTGAAGACATTTCTGGCAGAGTCTTGAACAAGTTGAAGACATTTATGCAGAAGTCTTACTGAACAAGTTGAAGATATTTAGTAGAAGTCTGACTGAACAAGTTGAAGACATTTAGCAGCAGTCCTACGACACAAGTTGAAGACATTTAGCGAAGTCTGCTGAACAAGTTGAACATTTAGCAGAAGTCTGACTGAACAAGTTGAAGACATTTAGCAGCTAGTCTGACTGAACAAGTTGAAGACATTTAGCAGAAGTCCTATGTGATTCAGAGTTGAAAGATGTTTAGCAGAAGTCTGACTGAACAAGTTGAAGACATTTGGCAGCAGTCCTACTGAACAAGTTGAAGACATTTAGCAGAAGTCTGACTGAACAAGTTGAAGACATTTAGCAGCAGTCCTACTGAACAAGTTGAAGACATTTAGCAGCAGTCCTGACTGAACAAGTTGAAGACATTTAGCAGAAGTCTGACTGAACAAGTTGAAGACATTTAGCAGAAGTCTGACTGAACAAGTTGAAGACATTTAGCAGCAGTCCTACTGAACAAGTTGAAGACATTTAGCAGAAGTCTGACTGAACAAGTTGAAGACATTTAGCAGCAGTCCTACTGAACAAGTTGAAGACATTTAGCAGAAGTCTGACTGAACAAGTTGAAGACATTTAGCAGCAGTCCTACTGAACAAGTTGAAGACATTTAGCAGAAGTCTGACTGAACAAGTTGAAGACATTTAGCAGCAGTCCTACTGAACAAGTTGAAGACATTTAGCAGAAGTCTGACTCAACAAGTTGAAGACTTTTAACAGCAGCGAAGTGTTAAGCTGAATTTTAATACAAACAACTTGGGATGAAAGTCACATCTCCCCACACCTATGAATTTTTGCACAACTGGGCCAACACGTAATTTAGACCGAAGCAGTGAATGGTCCCCGTAGCGCAGGCTAATAGCTCCCACTCACCTGTTGCATATAACATAGCCGCTGGAGATAAAGCATCTAAGCAGGTGGCCTCATGAATAACAGAACACATTGATGTTTGAAGAAAGACACATTGCCAATGTTTTTAGTGTGGCTGAAAAGTGTGAATGTTAGCTAAAGGTTGTTATATCATGTGAATGTTAGCTAAAAGGTTGTTATAGCATGTGAATGTTAGCTTTAAAGGGGTTATAGCATGTGAATGTTAGCTTTAAAGTTGCTTTATAGCATGTGAATGTTAGCTTTAAAGTTGTTATAGCATGTGAATGTTAGCTTTAAAGGTTGTTATGGCTGTGAATGTTAGCTAAAAGGTTATTTATAGCATGTAGATATTAGCTAAAAGGTTGTTATAGCATGTGGATGTTAGCTTTTAAAGAGGTTATAGCATGTGAATGTTAGCTTAAAAGTTATAATGAATGTTAGCTTTATAGCATGTAGATATTAGCTTTAAAGTGGTATAACATGTGAATGTTAACTTTAAAGGGGTTACAGCATGAATGTTAGCTAAAAGGTTATTTTATAGCATCTGAATGATGGCTTCAAGGTTTATTATAGCATGTAGTGTTAGCTAAAAGGTTGTTATTGCATGTGATGTTAGCTTTAAGGGTTATAACATGAATGTTAACAAGAGGTTATAACAGATGTTAGCTTTATAGCATGTGAATATTGCTTTAAAGTTGTTTAGCATGTGAATGTTAACAAGGAATATAACATGTGGAATGTTGAAACTAAAAATTTGTTATAGCATGTGAATGTTAGCTAAAAGGTTGTTATAGCATGTGAATGTTAGCTTTAAAGGGTTATAGCATGTGAATGTTAGCTTTAAAGGGTTATAGCATGTGAATGTTAGCTTTAAAGTTGGATACCTTCTCACGTCCTCTTGCCCAAAGGGATATTGTATGTCAAAGCCATGTATGTATGTTTATGACTCGAGCAGTAAAGCATGTTCACGCATGCTAAACAAGAAAGACAAATTGACTTAGTGTGTTTCTTGTCTGACTGAAAGTGTGAGGTTTAAAAGGTTATATCATTTGAGTGTTTGCTTCCAAGCCCTTTATAATGTATAGAAACATTAGCAATGTTTCCATTGTGAGTACTCAGGGTAAAGAGTTTAACCAAAGTTGTTATAGCATGTGAATGTTAGCTAAAAGGTTGTTATAGCATGTGCATGTTAGCTTTAAAGGGTTATAGCATGTGAATGTTAGCTTTAAAGGAGCGTAATAGCATGTGAATGTTAGCTTTAAAGTTGTTATAGCATGTGAATGTTAGCTTTAAAGGGGTTATAGCATGTGAATGTTAGCTAAAGGTTGTTATAGCATGTGAATGTTAGCTAAAAGGTTGTTATAGCATGTGAATGTTAGCTTTAAAGGGGTTATAGCATGTGAATGTTAGCTTTAAAGTGTAATAGCATGTGAATGTTAGCTTTAAAGTTGTTATAGCATGTGAATGTTAGCTTTAAAGGGGTTATAGCATGTGAATGGTAGCTTAAAAGGGGTTATAGCATGTGAATGTTAGCTCTATAGCATGTGAATGTTAGCTTTAAAGGTGTTATAGCATGTGAATGTTAGCTTTAAAGGGGTTATAGCATGTGAATGTTAGCTTTAAAGGGGTTATAGCATGTGAATGTTAGCTTTAAAGTTGTTATAGCATGTGAATGTTAGCTTTAAAGGGGTTATATCATGTGAATGTTAGCTTTAAAGTCATTGTAGCATGTGAATGTTAGCTTTAAAGGGGTTATAGCATGTGAATGTTAGCTTTAAAGGGGTTATAGCATGTGAATGTTAGCTTTAAAGGGGTTATAGCATGTGAATGTTAGCTTTAAAGGGGTTATAGCATGTGAATGTTAGCTTTAAAGGGGTTATAGCATGTGAATGTTAGCTTTAAAGGGATTTATAGCATGTGAATGTTAGCTTTAAAGGGATTATAGCATGTGAATGTTAGCTTTAAAGGGGTTATAGCATGTGAATGTTAGCTTTAAAGGGGTTATAGCATGTGAATGTTAGCTTTAAAGGGGTTATAGCATGTGAATGTTAGCTTTAAAGGGGTTATAGCATGTGAATGTTAGCTTTAAGGGGTTATACATGTGAATGTTAGCTTTAAAGGGGTTATAGCATGTGAATGTTAGCTTTAAAGGGTGTTATATGTTATAGGCTTTAAAGGGGTTATAGCATGTGAATGTTAGCTTTAAAGGGGTTATAGCATGTGAATGTTAGCTTTAAAGGGGTTATAGCATGTGAATGTTAGCTTTAAAGGGGTTATAGCATGTGAATGTTAGCTTTAAAGTTGGATACCTTCTCACGTCCTCTTGCCCAAAGGGATATTGTATGTCAAAGCCATGTATGTATGTTTATGACCCGAGCAGTAAAGCATGTTCACGCATGCTAAACAAGAAAGACAAATTGACTTAGTGTGTTTCTTGTCTGACTGAAAGTGTGAGGTTTAAAAGGTTATATCATTTGAGTGTTTGCTTCCAAGCCCGTTATAATGTATAGAAACATTAGCAATGTTTCCATTGTGAGTACTCAGGGTAAAGAGTTTAACAGTACATTTAATAACCTCAAAGGGGTTATAACGTAGTGAATGTTAGCTAAAAGGTTGTTATAGCATGTGAATGTTAGCTGAAAGGTTGTTATAGCATGTGAATGTTAGCTTTAAAGCCATAGCATGTGAATGTTAGCTTAAAAGGGTTATAGCATGTGAGATGTTAGCTTTAGTAGCTGTGAATGTTAGCTTTAAAGTTGTTATAGCATGTGAATGTTAGCTTTAAAGGAGGTTATAACATGTGAATGTTAGCTAAAGGTTGTTATAGCATGTGAATGTTAGCTAAAAGGTTGTTATAGCATGTGAATGTTAGCTTTAAAGGGGTTATAGCATGTGAATGTTAGCTTTAAAGGGGTAATAGCATGTGAATGTTAGCTTTAAAGTTGTTATAGCATGTAATGTTAGCTTTAAAGGGGTTATAACATGTGAATGGTAGCTTAAAAGGGGTTATAGCATGTGAATGTTAGCTCTATAGCATGTGAATGTTAGCTTTAAAGTTGTTATAGCATGTGAATGTTAGCTTTAAAGGTGTTATAGCATGTGAACGTTAGCTTTAAAGGGGTTATAGCACGTGAATGTTAGCTTTAAAGGGGTTATAGCATGTGAATGTTAGCTTTAAAGTTGTTATAGCATGTGAATGTTAGCTTTAAAGGGGTTACATCATGTGAATGTTAGCTTTAAAGTCATTGTAGCATGTGAATGTTAGCTTCAAAGGGGTTATAGCATGTGAATGTTAGCTTTAAAGGGGTTATAGCATGTGAATGTTAGCTTTAAAGGGGTTATAGCATGTGAATGTTAGCTTTAAAGGGGTTATAGCATGTGAATGTTAGCTTTAAAGGGGTTATAGCATGTGAATGTTAGCTTTAAAGGGTTTATATCATGTGAATGTTAGCTTTAAAGGGATTATAGCATGTGAATGTTAGCTTTAAAGGGGTTATAGCATGTGAATGTTAGCTTTAAAGGGGTTATAGCATGTGAATGTTAGCTTTAAAGGGGTTATAGCATGTTAATGTTAGCTTTAAAGGGGTTATAGCATGTGAATGTTAGCTTTAAAGGGGTTATAGCATGTGAATGTTAGCTTTAAAGTTGGATACCTTCTCACGTCCTCTTGCCCAAAGGGATATTGTATGTCAAAGCCATGTATGTATGTTTATGACCCGAGCAGTAAAGCATGTTCACGCATGCTAAACAAGAAAGACAAATTGACTTAGTGTGTTTCTTGTCTGACTGAAAAGTGTGAGGTTTAAAAGGTTATATCATTTGAGTGTTTGCTTCCAAGCCCGTTATAATGTATAGAAACATTAGCAATGTTTCCATTGTGAGTACTCAGGGTAAAGAGTTTAACAGTACATTTAATAACCTCTTGGGGATAGTGAGACGCTAGCGTCTCAAGTGGCCAATAGCCTCGGAAAATGCCAGAGCGCCTGTCAGGATTTGGCCAGGGTTGTTCCGGGTTTTGGTCACTAGATGCCCCCATTGTGCTTTTTGACCTTATGTTTTTCCCTTGTTCCCCATTATTATTTGCACCTGTGCCTCTTTTTCCCTGATTGTATTTAAACTAGTTTTCCCTCAGTTCTGTGCTCTGTGTTTGTATGTTAGCACCCAGCCTAGTGTTCTGTGTATTCTTGTCGTTTCAGGTGGATGCTCTTGTGGAATTCTGTTTTTGTTTTTGAGTATCTCTTGAGGCTTTTTGTGCTATTCCTACCACCTTTTGGATTTGCCATTTTTTGTATTGAAGGACTTCTCCTTTTTTACTTTATTAAATACACCGTCTTAAGTACTGCTGTGTCTGCCTCATCTTCTGGGTTCTGCTGACTATTCGTGGGCTCAGTTGGTTAAGTGACTGTTTCTCACTCCGGAGACCCAGGTTCGTAACCGGGTCCTGACAGAAACACAGAGCCAAAAATGAACCAGAGGCAGCCAGTTCCCAGGACCTTTTTGCCATGCTGTCCCACCACCAGGAGACTGTCCAACGCCACGAAGCCGCCCTGGTTCAGCAAGAAGGCCTTAATGGCTAGACATTCTCATCTTCTGTCGGAGATGCTGACTTCCATTAAGCAAATATCTGATCGTCTTACCCCGGCAACAGTTCCCGTCCCAGTACCTCAGATTCACGTACCCATGGCAGTTAACCCCTGGCTGAACCTCGTCTTCCCTCCCCAACGGTTCTCAGGTGATCCCAAGTGCTTGTAAAGGGTTTCTCACCCAATGTTCTCTCTCCTTTGAGCTACAACCCTCGTCGTTTCCCACCGACCGGTCTAAGATCGCTTATATCATCACCCTGCTGTCGGAAAAAGCCCTGGCCTGGGCTACTGCTGTGTGGGATGCCCATAGTTCCTGCTGTGCCAGCTACTCTGCCTTTGCTGAGGAATTCAAACGAGTGTTTCAAGGCCCAAGCAGTGGTTCTGACTCAGCCAAACAGCTCCTGACTCTCCACCAAGGTTGGCGCAGCGTGACGGACTATGCCATCCAGTTCCCACGGTGGCAGCAGCAAGTGGCTGGAACAACGAGGCGCTCACGGTGTGCTTTCTGAAAGGCCTTTCCGACACTATCCAAGATGAACTGGCCACTCGGGAACCACGGACAATCTCGAGTCCCTGATCAAGTTGGCCTCACGCATTGACCAGCGTCTGAGAGAGAGAGAACTCAGCCGTAGACCTCTAGCCCCTATCAGTCCCAGCTCCGAGTCCCCACCTTTATCCTCGCTGGCTCCATCGGAACCCATGCAGATTGGATGCATCTCCCAGGCTGAGAGAGACCGCCGGATGAGGAGCGCGCTGTCTATATTGCGGCAAACCGGGCCATTTCCGTTCCACGTGTCCCGGGCTCCAGGGAAACGCTCTGTCCCGTACAGACCGGGGGAACTGTAGCAGGAAACATAACCTCCTCCCATCCGTCCAACTCCCGTCTGCTCATTCCAGTCACCCTCTCCTGGGACAACCACAAGCTTCACCTTCAAGCCTTGGTAGACTCTGGAGCCGCAGGTAACTTCATGGATGGTGTCTGGGCGAAGGAGAATGGCGTTCCCTCTGAACCTCTAAGTGAACCCATGAGGGTCACTACATTGGATGGAAGCCCTTTGGGATCTGGACTTGTCACTCATGTCACTACCTCCTTGCGACTTTCAGTTTCACAACACCAGGAATTGATGAACTTTCATTTGATCTCCTGTTCGAGTTCCCTCTCGTCCTTGGATACCCCTGGCTTCACAGCCATAACCCTCACATCGACTGGTCTGTGGGCACTATCAAGCAGTGGGGTCCTACGTGCCAAGCTACTTGTATTTTCCAGAATTCCCGAGTTCTACTCCGAGTCTTTAGAATCCATCGACCTGACCCGAGTTCCGAGTGTTACCATGACCTCAAACTGGTGTTTAGCAAACAGAGGGCCACCATGCTACCACCCCATAGACCTTACGATTGCCCCATCGACCTGTTTCCGGGCACTTGCCCCCCAGGGAGTCGGATCTTTTCCCTATCTCCACCCGAACGAGCTGCTATGGATACCTACATCAGGACGCTCTGGAAGCAGGCCTCATGCGTCCATCCACCTCCCGGCGGGAGCAGGGCTTTTTCTTTGTGGCCAAGAAAGACGGTGGATTACGTCCTTGCATCGACTACCGGGGACTCAATGCCATAACCGTCCGTAACCGTTACCCGCTACCCCTTATGGCCACAGCCTTCGAGCTGCTCCAGGAAGCAGTTGTTTTCACTAAGCTTGACCTGCGGAACGCATACCATCTTGTGCGGATCAGACCTGGTGGCCAGTGGAAGACCGCTTTCAACACGCCTACTGGTCACTATGAATACTTGGTGATGCCCTTCGGCCTGACCAACGCCCCAGCGGTGTTCCAGCGCTCATAAACGATGTGCTTAGGGATATGCTTAACATATTTGTGTTCGTTTACTTGGATGACATCCTCATCTTTTCGAGCTCCCTTCAAGAACACACTAAGCATGTCAGACAAGTACTCAAACGCCTCCTGGACAGCCATCTGTACGTTAAGCCGGAAAAATGTGAATTCCATTCATCCAGTACAATTCCTGGGATTTGTAGTGGAACCCAGTCGAGTCCAAATGGACCCCAGGAAGGTAGGGGCGGTAGCGGATTGGCCCACCCCAAATCCGTTAAGGAAGTTCAGCGTTTCCTGGGCTTCACAAACTTTTACCGCAAGTTCATCAAGAACTTCAGCTTGAGTGGCAGCCCCTCTCTCAGCTTTAACCAAGGGTGGCAATGCAAGGTTTTTGTGGGGAAGAGAAGCTGAGACGGCCTTCCAAGGACTCAAGCAGCGCGTTCTCTCTGCTCCCATCCTGATACTACCGACTACGGATGAACCATTTGTGGTGGAGGTAGACGCATCAGAGGTTGGTGTTGGAGCTGTCCTGTCTCAGAGGGGTGAAGACAAGAAGCTTCATCCGTGCGCTTTCTTCTCACACCGGCTTACCCCGACTGAGAGGAACTACGATGTGGGGGATCGTGAACTCCTAGCGGTTAAGATGGCATTGAAGGAATGGAGACACTGGCTCGGGGGCTTCTCACCCGTTTCAAGTGCTTACGGACCACAAAAATCTGGAGTATATCCAGCAGGCGAAGCGGTTGAACTCTAGACAAGCTAGATGGTCTCTTTTCTTCAATCGATTCCAGTTTATCCTCACCTATCGGCCCGGGTCGAAGAATCTCAAACCGGATGCCCTGTCCCGAGTCTACGCTCCTGCCATTCGAGATGACACGGACATGCCTGTCCTTCCTGCTGCTAAGATTGTGGCTCCGATCTCGTGGCAAGTTGAGGATACCGTGAGACGTGCTCAAGCTAGCGGAACCGGACCCGAAAGGAGGTCCTGCCAATCGGTTGTTTGTCCCCAAGGCAGTGAGGACTCAGGTCCTTCTGTGGGGGCACTCTCTCGCCTCACCTGTCATCCGGGCGTAGGTCGCACCTTGGAGTTCATCCAGCGTAAGTTCTGGTGGCCTACCATAAGAGAAGACGTTGCCACTTTCGTCAATGCCTGTCCCGTGTGCTGCCAGGGCAAATCTTCTCACCTCCGCCCTCAAGGACTCCTTCACCCTTTACCTGTTCCCCACAGACCCTGGTCCCATATCTCATTGGACTTTATTACTGGACTTCCTCCATCCCATGGCAATACTACTATCCTAGTCATAATCGACAGGTTTTCAAAGGCGGCCAGGTTCGTCCCTCTGACTAAGTTACCTTCTGCCAAGGAAACGGCTGAGTTGGTAATTAATCATGTGTTCCGAGTCTTCGGCATTCCTCAAGATATGGTTTCTGACAGAGGTCCCCAGTTCGCCTCAAGGTTTTGGAAGGCCTTCTGCCAACTCATGGGGGCTTCTGCCAGTCTATCTTCAGGGTACCATCCGAGTCCAACGGCCAAACAGAGAGGATGAATCAAGAGCTGGAAACCACCCTCCGATGTATGACTCGTGACAACCCGTCACATGGTCATCCTTTATTGTTTGGGCCGAATACGCGCACAACACCTTGCGCTCCTCCTCCACTGGTATGTCCCCGCACGAGTGTCAGTTTGGCTATGCTCCTCCATTGTTCCCGGACCAGGAGGCAGAAGTCAGAGTGCCTTCAGCCTTGAAGTTCGTCAGACGCTGTCGGCTTATGTGGAGGAAGACCCGTCTTAATCTTATGCGTTCCTCACAGAGGTACCAACAACAAGCCAACAGACGTCGCCGTCCCGGGCCTACCCTGCGCCCCGGCCAGAGAGTCTGGCTCTCCACAAGAGACTTACCTCTACGGGTGGAGTCTACCAAGCTGTCCCAAAAATACATCGGTCCCTTCAAGGTTGCCAGGAGAGTTAACCCAGTTTCTTATCGCCTACACTTACCCAGATCCCTTAAGATTAATCCCACATTTCACATTTCATTGTTAAAACCTGTTGTTTTCTCCCCTTGTCGGCAGACAGACTCCCCTCCGCCTCGTGTCATTGGAGGCCAGCCGGCTTATACCGTCCATCGGATACTGGATTCCCGCCGGGTGCAGCGGTCCTGGCAGTATCTGGTGGACTGGGAAGGCTACGGTCCCGAGGAGCGCTCCTGGGTTCCTGCCAAAGACATCCTGGACCCTGACCTCATTCGTCAGTTCAGGGCCCTCCACCCTGAGAGAGCTGGTAGGAATGTCAGGAGCCGTTCCTAGGGGGGATTCTGTCAGGATTTGGCCAGGGTTGTTCGGGTTTTGGTCACTAGATGCCCCCATTGTGCTTTTTGACCTTATGTTTTTTTCCCTTGTTCCCCATTATTATTTGCACCTGTGCCTCGTTTCCCCTGATTGTATTTAAACCCTTAGTTTCCCTCAGTTCTGTGCTCTGTGTTTGTATGTTAGCACCCAGCCTAGTGTTCTGTGTATTCTTGTCGATTCCGGTGGATGCTCTTGTGGAATTCTGTTTTTGTTTTTGGTATCTCTTGAGGCTTTTTGTGCTATTCCTACCACCTTTTGGATTTGCCATTTTTGTATTGAAGGCATGCCAATAACTATGCCACTTTGTTTACATACTCATCTCACATGTAATATACTGTACTCGATACCATCCCTACTGTATCTTGCCTATGCTGCTCTGTACTGCATCACTCATTCATATATCCTTATGTACATATTCTTTATCCCCTTACACTGTGTATAAGACAGTAGATTAGGAATTGTTAGTTAGATTACTTGTTGTGGTTATTACTGCATTGTCGGAACTAGGAAGCACTTAAGCATTTCGCCTCTCTCGCATTAACATCTGCTAACCATGTGTATGTGACAAATAAAATTTGATTTGATTTGACATGCAGGATACTCAATTAAAGCTACACTCGTTGTGAATCCAGCCAACATATCAGATTTCTA
>NW_027015697.1:0-11107 GCF_036934945.1 Oncorhynchus masou masou
TTTCGCCTGGTATGATTTCCTCTTCACTGAAAAACAGAGTTTAGTCCACTTTATCAAGCTTCCCACTCTCTGGGTCGTTCACCGGGCTGTGGGTAAGGTTGCTTCCTTTCTCGATTGGACTTTTTGATCTTCCCCTTCTCGCAATCCCTATTATCACACAGACCTTTGTCCTGTTTACTCATAGACATTGAAGATGAACCGGGTCCTGGTTTCAGCAGGTCACTGTTCTTGCCGACGGGTTTAACGCTCATCTGCTGCGTTGAGCCTGATGCAAGGGTGTCGCTACTCTGATTTGGTATCCGTGCAGCAGCCTCATGTGGACTGAGCGATAGCTCGGTTGCTGATTCTCCAGTGTGTGGAGGAACGTACCCTCCCATGTGTTCCCTCACTTGGACAAGAGAGCTGGGGTCAGACATAGGTACCTTGCTAGCACATACCATATGAGGTCGGGCATCACAGCCGCGGTAGGCTGTCTCGAATACATTTGGACACAGGGGCTGTGACTGTAACAATGGTCTGGGGATGGATGAGTTGGCTCTAGTTCTAGGACACAGAGGCGTTTTGGATAAAACTGGTCCCGTTGGTTGGTTTGCAAGGAAGCTGAATGCCTTGGCTCTAATTGCACACAACTTCTCAGTTGACTCCTCCCTATATACAGCCAGATCATCCTTTTGGTACCTATAAAAATCTGCCAGGAGAGCTAGTCTGATCATAACTTCATGCCCCTGCATCTGTGACAACTCCGCTTTGCTTGGCAACACAGTACTCGACTCTTGTGATTCAATCAGGGCCTGGGACAGTTCATCCCAGAGCTCCAAACAGAATTTGTAAGCGTCACCGCATTCCGAAGTCCTTGTCTTAGACGTCAACATCTTGACTAGTTTCATTTGTAGTCGTGGAGTAGACCCACTCTCTCTCTGTTTAGAATGGCAAACTGTGTTAAGACACTCCAGGTAAGCCTGCAACAGGATGGATTTTGCATAGCGGCGACGGGACCACACGACTCCGGCATCGTCTACCCCTGCCCCGCAAACCCATTTGCGCCGGTGCTTCTCAAGTCTCCGTGGTCTTGCATCTCCATTGTCCAAACGTCTTCCCCGACGAGGTGTTGAAAGTGCACGCAGAACACCTAGGGCACTTCTTGGCGTTACAGAAGGTTCCTAAGATAAACGGGAGTTCGAATCGACCCTGTTTCTGAGCCTGTGCAAATTGTTCACTCGGGACACGGTCCTCTCCCTGTACAAGAACACCCTGACTGACGAGGCTCTGCGTGACAAGGTTCTTAGTATAGCCTCTGAAGAGAAGTGTGGTGATGACTCCTGCCCAAGTGTTTTCGTCAACTTCCACAAAAGTAAGGCAGGTCAGATTCTGTCCTTACTGCGCAAGTTGCTCGACCTGTTTGACCTGGACGATCTCCGCGATAGCGATATAGTTCACGAACAAGGAGAGGAGCCTAGACACATGGTATTCCTGTACCTGATTCAGTTACTTGCTATATTCGTGAGCAGCTGCATTGAGGACAAGGACCTAGCTACCATAATGAGTGTTGCGTCTGCCACTTTCCTGGAGGTGAATTATTCGACCCCTTGTGCGCAGCAACTCTGATGAAGCCCATGTTCATTCCCTACTATGATCAGCAAGTGGGTGGTAAGAAACACAGAAAAGTTGAGACCGAGGGTGTCACAGATAGCAACCCGAGGCGAGATTGAAATATTACAGGCTGTTCACGGGCTATGAACTGGACACTACGGGGTCTGATGTGTCCAGCGGGATGGATATGACTATTCGCTGGACCGATCACAGTATACTGCAGCGTATGCAGGGGTGCAAGATCGTAGAAAGCAAGAGCAGAACGTTTTGGTTCGTGGCTCCTCAGATGGGCGACAGGATGGTGATGGTGAAGAATATCGGTCTGAAACTGATGGGAGGACAGACAGACACCAAAGCCCTGAAGATCTGCTCCTACCTGATGTCGGATAACATAATGGCTTACATCCAGTGCGCCGTATTTGGCACGATGGCCAACATGCTTCCCTGTCACGCAAACAGCGACTTCACTGAGACCGTAATGTCTACCATCAACAGTTCTATGACCAAATTCACAGAAGTGGTGCGTCACCAGAGCGCGAACCTGATGGCAGAGCTGAGTCAAATGACAGACAGCTGCCTGTCCACCACTGGGGTAGGGTTTGCTGGGCAGGAGAAAGGCAACGTGCTCTACTTCGGTAAAGTCTTCACTGGCCAAGAAGACAAGAGACCCTCTCCCAGCAGTCAAGCGAGGTTGGGTGTCTTCACTTCAGTCACTCTGGGGATGACGAACAACACCATGATGAAGACTATGCTGAATATTGCCCTGAAACCAGAGTCTAAGATCAATCCCAACAGCAGTCTAAACAGTATGCTGTCTGTGCCATATAAGCCTGTTGCGGTTACCAAGGTGGCGACGGATGCCTTTTTCTACGGCCGATACCACCACAGGTTTAACACGGGGAATTCACAGAGGTGGCCTGTGTTAAAGCCATGAACGACCCCAGGTACAACAACCTCGTGCACGAGGAGAATCTTAGCAACAGCAGCAAGTATCAGCTAACCTTGTCCCACGGAGCCTTGCCAATGTGCACACTCACCCTGGCCATGACCATAAGACAGACTGTGATGATGGTAATGGGGTTCCTATGCACCGAGCTGGCCCGTATCGTCTACGCCCCGAAGACGACCGAGTCTAACCTGTGCAAACATCTTATCTCGTTATCGATGGCTGGGAAGTTCAGACACGGAAAGGACGAGGATGAGAACACAAACGCGTTTGAAGCGTCCTATGGCACCTTGATAAAGCTGACTGGACCAGCCTTCGGCAACCCTGGTATGAAAGGTGTCAACTACCAAGATCTGGATTCTATGGAGTGGTTGCAAGCCCACGACAACCGTCTCCCCGATTACATCCACAGGTCTCTGAATAAGATAGGGGACACAAAAAAGAGGTCCGAAGGATCATGCAGGAGACGAACATGTCGTACAACAGGGTTGTGTTTATTGGCGAGATGGGCGCCATGAAATTTGCCACTGTCTTTGCAAACGAGGAATACATGATCCACGCGCCCATGATGGTCATGTCCAGCATGAGGGTATTCTCGAACAACAGCAACAACAACAGCTACGGCTCTGTCAAGCTGTGTAGACAGGGTAGCTACTACCCTGTCAAGGTGTTCAGCAATAGGTGCGTCGATACAACCCTGTACAGTTCCCAGGGAGGTGGAAACGTCAACTGTGCCAGGGAGAACAAAAGTACGATCGACGAAATGGTGGAGAGGATCAAGAGAGGGGTGTCCTGCGTGTTGCCCAGGATAGATGTAAACCGTATCAAGATGATGACGCCTGAGCTGAATGATAAGGAGTTTGGCCTACTGGTGTCAGCTGTTAAGAATAACAACATCGAAGTGATAGGACAGGAGCCACGTTCCTACTCCTCTTCTGCGTCCTGTTCTACATCATCAGAAGAGAACAGCCATGTTTCACCCGGCCACTGGCCCGGTATGAAACGACCTACAGAGGAACTCAGCGACGGTAGCCCCGAGAAGAAGAAGAAGAAGGCCAAGGTGGAAAACGAACTCACAATATATGACACGGAGGTGGACTTTGGCTTTGACGACTCAGACTGATGATTGCTTTTGTTGTACCTCACATATACAGAGTGACTCTTTGTATGTATTTTGTATACCCTTATGTGGTTTACTGCTTGGCTGTGTGTAGCCCATATGTGTAGATCTTTGCAGTCTTGCAGTTATGAAATAAAACCTTTCAATGAAATAAAACTTTTAAACAGACACATTGCGTGATGGTAAAGTTCTTTATTACACATATACAACAACCAAGGGTGACGGTGGAACATGACACGAACCCGGCCTCTATGAATGTATGAAATGTATCAGGTTTAGGTGTAACATTTCAACTAAAACCATCATCTGCCTGTATGCACAGCCGAGCGTGTGCAAGTCTTCTCTCACGGTGAAAATGAATCGATTCTCCATGCTGCCGATGGTACTGCCCAAGTCGACCTTGTGTACTCTCGGTACCCTCATTTTACTCCTACAGTCGAGTCTAGCAAACTCCTCCGTGGCTCTGTGGTAATCTGACTCACCACATTGAGTGAGATCCAGCTCCCGTGGTCAAGCCGAGCGCTGATTAGCGGATTGAGTATCCCACTGACTGCGATGAGTCTTTGAGAGTTGGAATTAGAGTTCTCCTGAGGACATGCGAGCTTGGTAAACTTGCAAATAAGAGTCTCACCCTTGTGCTGCGAGATCCTGGTTACATTGGGTGGGTCAAAGGAACACATTCCGTATATGTTCATAAAGTCATAGGAGGATGAGGATGTGCTCATGTTTTCCACGTGCTCTCTCACCAGACCCTTTATATCTGACAGCGCTTTACTCCTCAGTTCACAGTAAAGCCGTCTGTACTCGTCATCAATAGGTCCCAGGGACACAGACTCTTTCCCTTCGCTATTCAATCTGGGTCTCTTTTCGACCGAAGGACCTTCGCGTCCAGACAGCCCTCTCTGGTCCCTCGAGTCCTCCCAGGAAGGTAGTTTCCGTAGCACGCTTTAATGGCAGTTGCTACGAAAAGAGTTCAGGGATTCCTTTGCTTGACCCTACAGGCAGATGCCCCGGTCCGCACGTGGACATAATAAGGTACGATATCTTTATTGGCTACCTAATGGACGAGATTGAGTGTACTGCCGTTACTGATGGCCAGCTCTCCAGTGAAGCCTTAATAGAGTGTCTGGTGAAGCACCGAGAGCTGATCTCAGGCCCTAACGTTTGGTCTCCTAGAACTCGAGCCTACGTTCACTTTGAGCAGGACAAGCACGGAACATTCGCAGTTCTAAAACCCAGCGGCTCGACGGTGGTTCAGCTACTGGAAAAGCTACTACCCGTGTACTGCAGGTTGTGCTTCTTGTCCGAGTGTCATGACCGAGCGAAGGCTGCGGCTCGCGCTTTACTGGCTCGTCTGACAGTGTCAAGGGACTTGAGGGGTGAGGTTGCTGAATTTGAAAACAGAACCCTGGTCTACCTGATAGATAGTCTCTCGGTGACACCTCCTCGGAATGGGGAGAGGTCTGTCTGTCATCTGACGTATCAGCTGAGACCAAGATCGCAGTGGAGCTCCTCTGGTCTCATTTGGTGCTAGTGTACGCTGGCAAACGCAAGCTCCTGCTGTGTAATCTTGAACTCTTCTTCATCAGACCCCAAGACTCCCTGCATCTGTGTCCCAGAGAGCTTAGGGCTGCGCTATTTGTGCACGGTAAACATGACCCATTCTCTCAGAACAAGGAACGATGTCGTCGACAACGCCTGTCGAGCACAAGAAAGTGTCCCGTTCTCCCACCCGGCTCATACCCAAAGTGTAGATTGGACACCCGTAGATCCAGAGTCACTGCTGTCAACCACCTATACGAGTCTCGCGTGTCCCGCCTTTGCTGGCTGGGAGCCTTGTGGATCCTCGACATGGAGTGCAACAAAGGCACCCTTCACTGGCTTTACAAAGCCGAACCGCACAGACTGTAGTCCCAATGTCATAATTCGACCCGAGGCAATGTCCCACTACAGCTACGTAGCCTGTCCAGAGAGAACAAATGGCACGCTCAGGACTGAAGGGAGCTGCCTGGTAGAGTTGGACAACAACGTGCTCCTCCACGTGCTGCACGTAAACACGGTTGGCAATCAGAAGTTCAACGCGACCATTGTGTCCAAACATCTCAGAAAGTACGCTCAGATACAGTCCAACACCACTAAAACCAAGCTGCTGAGCAGACTGAGGTTCGTGTCAGACAAGAAGAGGCTCTGCTCCCAACATGGCTATAAAAACACCCGCATAGAGTTCTCGTCCAACCCCAGCCGCAGCGCCAACTACACCTCCAACGCCAAGTACCTGCTACAGCCCTACTTCAGAGGGGTGTTCGAGACCATAGCCTTATCCCAGGGAACCTGCATGGTGTCGACTAAGCCGTTCACGGTTAGCAACGAGAACCTGACCTGCTACATATACGGAGTGGCCAACCCTTTAACCGTGGTGATCCTCATGAAGAACACAAAGAAGCATTTCCACACACCCTTCTTCTTCTCCTCAGTCAACGTGGCTGGTGAGGAAACCAGAGATCAGCTATTCTCGTCCATGTCTATCAACTCGCAAAGGTGAGGGACGTAGCCAAAGAACTCCCCTACGGCACTGGCTAAAGTGGCAACGTTGGTCGAGATACACATCCACCTCAACAGGCTGTGCTGCGAGCTTGCTCAGGAGCGGCGCGGCATGCTGACATCTTAGGAAAAGATGTGTCTGGTTTACCTCACGGAGACATACTTCATAGAAGTGACAGACCGCAGTCACCCCAAATACTGGCCTGCATACAGAGAGGCAGTGAGAGGCGCATTCGTTGAAAGGTACCGTAGCAAGCTGTCTTCGTTTCAGGATAAGGTTCTAACAAATTACCATATGAAGAACCCCGAGTTTATCAACTTGGTCTCCTGGCTCCTCGACAATCCCAGTTCTCTGAATGACAAAATCATAGTCGTACACGAGGCGTACCTGAGAGAGGAGGGTAAAGTGAACGCTAGGGTGGAGCTGATCGCAACCGTCGACGGTCACCTCACCCGAAACCCCAAATGCTGCCGACCTCGCAGACTCCCCAGCTTCAAGGACATTGATTTCAGAAAACCTGGGATACAGTCAACAGACCATACAACTCGCTTTAACTAAATCGCTCTGCACCTCAACAAAGCGCCCATTCTCTAAGGTCAGGAAAGTCATCGAGCCATCCGCGACGAGCCAGTAACAAGAGACGCATACTTAACAAAGGACGTGTGAGACGTATAGAGTACAGGGCTCTCTCCGTCAGCAACATCATCCATGGCAAGTGAGAACCCAAACGTCGGCTACCGGGTAGCGCCATCGGCTGCTTCTAGATCGTCCATTCTAAGGGTATGGCACATAGTGAACGCACACTTTGAATCCCTACTGACAAGAGCGGAAGGGTCTACCACCAAGAGCAGGGCTGAGATCAACATACAGTGTCAAGTGAAGGAGCTGCGAGACCTAATGGGAACGTGTAGCAGGCGCCTGAAGAACATAGAGTCGTACATATCGGAACTGCAGAAACAGGACACCGGTGCCCAGAACAAATGCCAGCTGCGTCAAAGGTCATCCTCAGACCTGACAGGAGAATGGCATTTTCTGTACATGGAAGACAATAGTGTTTTCGGCTACATGCAGTTGGTTCCAGAAACGGTCTCGGTCACTAGCGAACCCGGTCACGGAAAAGGATCTACCTTTGTGAAGCGGGCCGAATTCACTATCCCAGCTGCAGTGATGAGAGAGGCGAAGAACGAGACCCTGTGTCATGACGATGCCAGTCAAGCTGACCGCAGTTGCGAGTACGCACTGTGTCCCTGTTGTCAGATAACTTTCAAGTCTTCTGAATTCTGGAAGCACGCCTTGTTTGAGATAGCAGAGAGAGGTAACAAAGTGCCAGCCTGGCAATCCTTGGACAGATCAGATACGCCTAGGTGGATAGTGGACCGAGATGCTGGTTGGAGCAACCCTATTTACAGACCCCGAGGTTTACATAGTACTTGCGAGATCGGCCAGAGTTTCGCTGAGCTAAACCTCAACCACTTCCTTTCCGATTCAGATTTCTCTCGAGCGCTCGACAGCACATTTGACTTTCTGGCTTTACAGTTGAGAACCTGAAACATGTTATCCTACTCGTATCATCCTAGCGCTATGCTCTTTCCCACACCTGCTCCTCCTCAACCTCCTATGCCTCAGCAGCAGCAGCAGCAGCAGCAGCAGCAGCAGCAGCAGCAGCAGCAGCAGTCGACCGTTCACGATTCCGATGGTAGATTTCTGGAAACCATACGAGAAGACTTGGT
Source organism: Oncorhynchus masou masou (assembly GCF_036934945.1). Taxonomy (NCBI): domain Eukaryota; kingdom Metazoa; phylum Chordata; class Actinopteri; order Salmoniformes; family Salmonidae; genus Oncorhynchus; species Oncorhynchus masou. The sequence goes on from NW_027015697.1 coordinate 7,929, forward strand.
GACCCTAGACTACCTGATTGGAGTTGCGTTGCTAGACAAAGAGTATGCTTTTGTGCAATACAGGCCCACAGAGAAACACAAACAGTGCGCAGGGCTAAGGATCGACCCTGTTCAGCAAATCAACATGTTCATTCAGGTGCTGCGAGACAGGTCCATACCAATAGAGACATTGCTATACACGCTCATTCCGTCAGCTAAAAAGTCTTTCTGGATACGTGTGTCACTAGCAGACCTGACAGAGCTCAGCTTGGAACCTCTCTGGATGATAAAGGGGAAAGTTCACCTGTGTCCGAAAGAGCAGTGGGTCACGATTACAATTGAGGACCAGTCGCTCCAGCCCTGTGTCCTTAACCCACAGTCCCAGCTGCTCTTGTCACACCACAACAGAAATGGAACGGATCAATTACTAAGATTGGCCAAGGAAGGTCTAACATGTCAGCATCAGGATGAGGGCCCTGATGAAGATTATGATGACCACACGTCAAATAGTGAGCAACACGAAACATGTGGCAAGTGCAAGGAGGACAGAGCTCCGGTTACACTAAAGCGCAAAGCGTGTAAAGGCAAAGAGGACACGATGGCCGCCACCGTGACGTTACAGAAGAAACGCAAACGCATGGTGGGTGGTTGTAAAGTGAGCCCAGACTCTGAAGCCGATGTGCGAGACGAGACAAAAGACAAAGAACGATGCAGTACAACACATGTAGGACACACAACCTTTAATCGTGGCATGCAAACCAGAATGAAATCAAGACAACATCAACAGGTGAAAAGAGGAATGAACACTATGTACAATAGAACAATGAGATCCCGTTTCCTCTACAAGAATTCAAACCCAGTCACCCTGAACCAGGGCTCCCGAGATCAGTCGCATCAATGTCCTTCGTCTGTCCCTCAAGCGCACACCCTCAAGCAACAAGCCTCGGCGGCTAGCGGTCTCACCCCGCACCACGGCACGTTCTATGTTGCAGCTTCCTCCCCTGATCACCTAGGGCAGAAGAGTCCTGATGGGTCTATGAGTCATTGTGTCTCTGCTGCAGTGGAGCAGCGTCTCGGTGACCCCGACTCAGCTTCTGTAGTGATCCCTTCTGTGGACATCTTGCCAGTTGTAAACCAAAGGTCTCCTTTGCGATCTCAGCCGCTGGAGCCTCAAAGGAACCCGGTTGCTCAGCTACGTGGGACTGAGGAGCTAAGGAGTCGGCGCTGCTCGCTGATGTAGCCGAGAGCAACCCACTCACGCACTCGGCCGCAATATCCCCTTGGTCCTTTTCACCTTCACATTTAACATCGGAAGGCCTGAGACCCAGCTTGTTTGCCAAAAGTAACCCATACGCGGTCGGGTGCAGCGAGTCCCGGGTGAGCATAATGTCATTGACTGTGAGGGAAGAGTCTGGCTTTCTCCCAGATAGGCTGTCTGCGAATGTTACACCGGACGTGTTAAGGAGTGTCACCAGCATACAGTGGAGAACATGCACCGGTGACCCGGATTGTAGCTCTCTCACTGTATCCCTGTTGTTGTACTGGATTGTATTGTGTCTCCTGTTGAACTGACTGAATCCGGACAGAGCGCTCCTCCAGAAAGTGGTCCACATGCTCAAGGTCTCTTCCAGATGGGACACGCTGACAGAAGAGGGGTAGTTGCAAACGAGTTTAACGTCCGATCCGAGCTCTGTGACGGGCTCATTGGATTTAGCCTCATTGCCCTGGCTGACGGCATGTTCCAGCTCCCTTGTGACCCTCTCAGCCATCTGCAGCAGCCCCGGTTCTTTACAATCACGCTTGAGCCGTTCCAATGCCAGGCGAGGGTGCCTGGTCACTTCACCCAGAAACTGCCTTACCAGCAGAACCTCTTTGCCTTCTGAGATCATTGACGCCATCATTTTACTGAGGCTGTGCGAGACGCTTGCGGACTTGTGCTCGGAAACCGTAGTCCCGACCCCGGATCTCAGAAACACTTCTGGTAGATCGGTCGCGTTCAGACCAAACATGTCGAGCTGCTGGTCGCTGGCCAGGAAGCGGGACAGGTTGTCAAGTAACGGTTTGCCAAATGAGTTGCCCGCGGCCGAAATCCCTACACGCTGCTGCTCCCACGCGACGAAAGCATCACGTCAGCCAGATGCGTCAAGGAGGACCGGTCTACGCTTGTGCTGGTATACATGTGTCTGCTGGAGGCCGTTGTCAGCCCCTGTATGATCTTGTGAAAGAGAGTAGCCCAGCTCTTCACCGTTTGATGAGCGCTCTTGGCCAAAGAGGACAGATTGGATCCCCCTGACCAGCAACTATCCCACATTGAGATGTGTCTGTACAGGACCCCGTCCACTGTGGTCGTAACGAGGTCCGTCTCCGTGTCGTAGAAGGCCAGACAAGTCGAGGCCTTGCACTCGGGTATGACTGGGCACCGGCCGTGTTCGAAGGTCTTCATCACACCCCATAGGGCCACGGTTGCCATTTTTAGCTCTGTTTCCTTGATCGGATCTCGCTTGAGCGTGATGTCCCGTTTGACCCAATCTCTGATGATCTTACAAACCACGGAGACCTGTGTCTCAGGGACGGAATAGCTCATCAGCAGTTTCAGAGTGTCAGCGAGGTGGTCGAGCGGCACGTCCAACAACGAAGGCAAAGCCCTCTCGTGAGCCTCTCGTTCCTGTACGGCTTCGGCAGCGGCATCGGGGGGGCTGAGACCATCCTTTACAGTCCTGAAGCAAGGTGCTCGCTGCTTGCGTCTACCCTTGCCCATGTGCTCGCCTATGGCTACGCTACCAGGTCTACACTGGTTCTCGGTTCTCCTCGGTTTACTTCGGGTATAGATATCATCATCATCATCATCATCATCATCATCATCACGCTTCCTGTACTTCTCCCTGTGGACTGCGGGGTTTGACGACACTAAGTTGGTTACGGTAGCTTTACCCGATAAGCCCAGGCCAAGAGCTCTGAGTTTCTTCCAGGGCAAGAACATGCAGGGCACAAAGCCAGCCAATACAGTCCAGCGAATCATGTTCCTCAGGGTGGTCTTGATGTGTTCACACACGTGGTTGGAGGAGTAGTAGTTGATGAGGTATCGCACCAAGCAAGTAGAGCTCTCGCTGTTGCTGCCCAATACGTTGTAAAGCAGCAGCTCCACCGAGAGAGCCGGGCTGAACGTGTTGACAATCTCCTCTATTGCTATGGCCAGCTGT
>NW_027015698.1:0-11105 GCF_036934945.1 Oncorhynchus masou masou
ATACTCTGGCTTCGCACCCAGGCTCTGTCGTAACCGGCCGCTACCAGGAGGTCCGTGGGGCGACGCACAATTGGCCTAGCGTCGGGTTTGGGAAAGTTTAGCCGGTAGGGAAATCCTTGTCTCATCGCGCACCAGCGACTACTGTGGCGGGCCGGGCGCAGTGCGCGCTAACCAAGGTTGCACGGTGTTTCCCCCGACATATTGGTGCGGCTGGCTTCCGGGTTGGATGCGAGCTGTGTTAAGAAGCTGGGTTGTGTATCGGAGGACGCATGACTTTCAACCTTCGTCTCTCCCGAGCCCGTACGGGAGTTGTAGCGATGAGACAAGATACTAAAAACAATTGGATACCACGAAATTGGGGAGAAAAAGGGGTAAAATTCAACAACAACAAAAACATGTGGGTATGTTTAATTATGCAAGTAGGCTTTTTACTGTGGAGGCAAAGTATGTGCCCAAAAAAGCAATACATATAAGTAACAGACTAAATACAATTTAAATTAAAAGTGGACACTTGTCATAAACCATTAGGCTTTTTTAAGATTTTGGTTGTTTGGACCCAAGACCCTTGAGTTGTCATAAACTCTCTATCGCAGGTTAACGTTTTCTTTGTGGCTTCCTATTTCGCAACAAAGCCCCCTTCACTCACGCTGCCAACATAAAACTGACTATTCTACCGATCCTTGCTTCGGGAATGTCATTTACAAAATAGCCTCCAACACTCTACTCAACAAAATGGATGCAGTCTATCACAGTGCCATCCGTTTTGTCACCAAAGCCCCTTATACCACCCACCACTGCAACCTGTAATGCTCTCGGCTGGCCCTCACTATATATTCGTAGCCAGACCCACTGGCTCCAGGTCATCTATAAATCGTTACTAGGTAAAGCTCCGCCTTATCTCAGCTCACTGGTCACCATAACAACACCCACCCGTAGCATATTGTTTTTATTTACTTTTTTGCTCATTTGCACACCAGTATTTCTATTTGCACATCATTATCTGCACATCCATCACTTCAGTGTTAATTTGCTAAATTGTAATTACTTCACTACTATGGACTATTTATTGCCTTACCTCCTTACTCCATTTGCAAACACTGTATACATATTTTCTATTGTGTTATCGACTGTACTTTTGTTTATTCCACGTGTAACTCTGTTGTTTTTGTCACACTGCTTTGCTTTATCTTGGCCAGATCACAGTTGTGAATGAGAACTTGTTCTCAACTAGCCTACCTGGTTAAATAAAGGTGAAATAAAAATATCCTTACCTCAGTTCAAATCTCTGCTCCTGTGAACGATGTTGAGTAACATACACTCACACACATACACGCACAAAGACACACACAGACACAGGTATATCACTCTCAAATATACAGCTGACTGGAGTTGTAGCGCTGCTGGTATATCACTCTCAAATATACAGCTGACTGGAGTTGTAGCGCTGCAGGTATATCACTCTCAAATATACAGCTGACTGGAGTTGTAGCGCTGCAGGTATATCACTCTCAAATATACAGCTGACTGGTGTTGTAGCGCTGCAGGTATATCACTCTCAAATGTACAGCTGACGAGTTGTAGCGCTGCTGGTATATCACTCTCAAATATACAGCTGACTGGAGTAGTAGCTCTGCAGGTATATCACTCTCAAATATACAGCTGACTGGTGTTGTAGCGCTGCAGGTATATCACTCTCAAATGTACAGCTGACGAGTTGTAGCGCTGCTGGTATATCACTCTCAAATATACAGCTGACTGGAGTTGTAGCGCTGCAGGTATATCACTCTCAAATATACAGCTGACTGGAGTTGTAGCGCTGCAGGTATATCACTCTCAAATATACAGCTGACTGGTGTTGTAGCGCTGCAGGTATATCACTCTCAAATGTACAGCTGACGAGTTGTAGCGCTGCTGGTATATCACTCTCAAATATACAGCTGACTGGAGTAGTAGCTCTGCAGGTATATCACTCTCAAATATACAGCTGACTGGTGTTGTAGCGCTGCAGGTATATCACTCTCAAATGTACAGCTGACGAGTTGTAGCGCTGCTGGTATATCACTCTCAAATATACAGCTGACTGGTGTTGTAGCTCTGCTGGTATATCACTCTCAAATATACAGCTGACTGGTGTTGTAGCTCTGCAGGTATATCACTCTCAAATATACAGCTGACTGGTGTTGTAGCGCTGCAGGTATATCACTCTCAAATGTACAGCTGACGAGTTGTAGCTCTGCAGGTATATCACTCTCAAATATACAGCTGACTGGTGTTGTAGCTCTGCAGGTATATCACTCTCAAATATACAGCTGACTGGAGTAGTAGCTCTGCAGGTATATCACTCTCAAATATACAGCTGACTGGTGTTGTAGCTCTGCAGGTATATCACTCTCAAATATACAGCTGACTGGAGTTGTAGCGCTGCTGGTATATCACTCTCAAATATACAGCTGACTGGTGTTGTAGCTCTGCAGGTATATCACTCTCAAATATACAGCTGACTGGTGTTGTAGCGCTGCAGGTATATCACTCTCAAATGTACAGCTGACGAGTTGTAGCTCTGCAGGTATATCACTCTCAAATATACAGCTGACTGGTGTTGTAGCTCTGCAGGTATATCACTCTCAAATATACAGCTGACTGGAGTAGTAGCTCTGCAGGTATATCACTCTCAAATATACAGCTGACTGGTGTTGTAGCTCTGCAGGTATATCACTCTCAAATATACAGCTGACTGGAGTAGTAGCTCTGCAGGTATATCACTCTCAAATATACAGCTGACTGGAGTAGTAGCTCTGCAGGTATATCACTCTCAAATATACAGCTGACTGGAGTAGTAGCTCTGCAGGTATATCACTCTCAAATATACAGCTGACTGGAGTAGTAGCTCTGCAGGTATATCACTCTCAAATATACAGCTGACTGGAGTAGTAGCTCTGCAGGTATATCACTCTCAAATATACAGCTGACTGGAGTAGTAGCTCTGCAGGTATATCACTCTCAAATATACAGCTGACTGGTGTTGTAGCTCTGCAGGTATATCACTCTCAAATGTACAGCTGACTGGAGTAGTAGCTCTGCAGGTATATCACTCTCAAATATACAGCTGACTGGTGTTGTAGCTCAGCAGGTATATCACTCTCAAATGTACAGCTGACTGGAGTAGTAGCTCTGCAGGTATATCACTCTCAAATGTACAGATGACTGGAGTAGTAGCTCTGCAGGTATATCACTCTCAAATATACAGCTGACTGGTGTTGTAGCTCTGCAGGTATATCACTCTCAAGTGAACAGAATCAAAGAATAGAAAGCCAAAAGTGAGTCAACAGTAAGCCAGTTCTAAAATATGTATATTTACACAGATAAAACCTGCTGTTTATTCTGTTTTTCTGTAAAAAAAAAAATGAAACGTGTTAAGCAATTTGCATGGTATTTCAACACCAAACAATTTAAATAGGTAACATTTGAATGACTTAAATTGTCATTATGGCCCCCAAAAGATTTTTTATAATGATGGGGAGCAGGTGTGTTTAATCATGGGGAGCAGGTGTGTAATGATGGGGAGCAGGTCTGTTTAACTCTTGAAACTAGGGGGCACTATTTTTATTTATGTTTATTAATTATGACAGAATAATGAAATATGATCTGGATTGCTGTGCATTTGTTGGCTTTCCCTGTGAATTCTCAGAATCTTTCTGACTATAAAGGAATCAAGACATACTCACCAACACCGGATGTCTCTTCTTCCTCTGAAAGTAAATGAGCTGTTGAAGACATAAAATAAAGTAATATATTCAGGTTCAGATTGAAATCCTTGTATAGTTTTACTTATTTAATTGCATTTTTCAGACAAACAAACAAATATTTGTGAATCACATTACATAATAACTATTGTTCACCCCTTACACTAATTTCAACCTCTTGGCAGAGGCAACCAGGCTTTTGGCTAACATGACCTGATACTTGCTAGAGTTCATGATGCCGTTGACCTTAATGCTCTACACTCGTGGGAATTGATTTCTTGATTGTATTTTTTCTATATAAAGACACAACCTATGTGTTTTAATAAAATCAACTATGTGCACTGAGCTGATGCTTTAAGCGCACTGTTTTATGAAATTATTAGGACACACAAATGACAGTATTTATTTTGTGAAATTGCTTTATCCGACATGCTGTGGTTGTGAGAGGCTTGGAGCTCACGGAATCAGTAGGCTTTAAATCCTAAAGAGTCTATTGATTCACCAGTGCGTCAATCTAAGGAACACAATAAAAATATCCCATCAAAATCTGTCAGTTTAAGATAGAGAGATGTTGTTTTTGCATGGGCTGCGTCTCAATTCACCACATCCCCCGATATCGGCCTTCTGCATCTGCAGTGGAAGGTAGCAGAGCTAGAGCTATTTCAGAGGCAGTTTGGAACTCGGTAGTGAGTGTTGCAACCAGGGACAGACAAATCCACACATTTGAAAGGATGTCCACATACACCCCAAAAGTATCCCTAGCAAATGTATGGATTTTGATGGGGATTATTTTATGTTACTTAAATTGACGCCATTACCGCGGGACAGGCCATTACCGCGGGACAGGCCATTACTGTGGTTGCTTGGGCACTCGCTTGTCTGTGATGAAAATAATCTCTGACTACAATGTCCTAGCAGCAGACAGTTGCAGCAAACTCAAACTAACATTGAAAAACAACTGCGTTGCGTCATGCATAAGAACAGCCCTTAGCCGTGGTATATTGGCCACATACTACACATTCCGGAGGTGTCTTACTGCCATTACAAAATGGTTATCAACACAGTTAGAACAGTGAAAATAAATGTCATACCTGTGGTACACGGATTTCAGCCAATCAGCATTCAGGGCTTGAACCACACCGTTTATAATTATGCTATAATGTGGTCGAATCATTTAAACTCAGTAAGAACATGTTGTCTAATCTTCTTTACTTTTTTTCCCGTTCAACAGGTAAAGTTATGTGTTGTTGCAAATTCCCTTGAACAACCTATTGTTTCAGTGGCATTGGTAGCCAAGTGGTGAGAGCGTTGGACTAGTAACTGGAAGGTTGCAAGATCGAATCCCTGAGCTGACACGCTAAAAATCTATCGTTCTGCCCCTGAACAAGGCAGTCAACCCACTGTTCCTAGGCCGTCACTGAAAATAAGAATTTGTTCTTAACTTGCCTAGTTAAATAAAGAAACATTGCTGTTAAACCATTATGGTGTTGCTGCTGGAAATGTGTTCATATTTTAATTTAGAAAGATTTGTGAATAAACGTTCTTACCGTTCTCATCTGACATCATCTTCTCTTCTTTGTGGATGTTCTTAGAAAAGCTGTTCTGTAGTTCATCAGCTCCAGTCCTCAATGAAACTCTGGCTAGTTGGAGGAGAAGACAAAGAATGATCTCAGATCCAACTCTTCAGTCGTCATTTAACGTTGCTTCAAACTAGTGACACCCTCTACTGCTGTTTTACCTGAACAGTGACGTTTCAGAGAAACATGTGGGTGTGTAAGTGCAATTATGCAGGTGTTCATCAGCTCCAATAATTCAGGCTGTTGTGGAGGCAAAAGGGGGTCCAACCCAGTACTAGATAGGTGTCCCTAATAAAGTGGCCGGTGAGTGTACAGTAATGTCAAATCTGAAAACATGGTCTGGAAAAGTGGTACATGGGACCATAGAAACAGTGTCTGATAAAGAATGATGATTAAATATTACATCCATAGGTGATGTCGTCCAGTTGGTTCATGTTCCACGGTAATTGGTGTTAATGGATCTCGTTATCCTGAAACATTCATGATCTAAACATTGAATATTGTTTGTCAGTTTCCATAAAGCTATGCATTAACTAAGAGTAATGCAACAGTTACCTATCATTTTGAGCAGTTGTATCAATTGATAGTTAGATCATTGTAATGAAATAAATAGACAGTCATCTCAGATGTAATGTGTGAATTACATTTTGAAATGGTAATATATTGATGTTAAGTTGTGTCATTTTGAAATGGTAATATATTGATGTTAAGTTGTGTCATTTTGAAATGGTAATATATTGATGTTAAGTTGTGTCATTTTGAAATGGTAATACATTGATGTTAAGTTGTGTCATTTTGAAATGGTAATATATTGATGTTAAGTTGTGTCATTTTGAAATGGTAATATATTGATGTTAAGTTGTGTCATTTTGAACATGTGATTTTAGTTCACTTAACAAATGATCTTAGAATTCTCCCCCATGAGTTTAGTTCAAATAATCATTGTTAACAAACACTATAGCGTGTTTGTTTAAAATGAGCAAAACATAGTTAAAACTGTACTTTTTAAATCATGGTCAGTCCTTATGCCCATAGCTCGGATTTCAACAGGCCCATTCAACAGGCCCATTCTACAGGCCCATTCTACAGGCCCATTCTACAGGCCCATTCTACAGTCCCATTCTACAGGCCCATTCTACAGGCCCATTCTACAGGCCCATTCTACAGGCCCATTCTACAGGCCCATTCTACAGGCCCATTCTACAGGCCCATTCTACAGGCCCATTCTACAGGCCCATTCTACAGGCCCATTCTACAGGCCCATTCTACAGGCCCATTCTACAGGCCCATTCTACAGGCCCATTCTACAGGCCCATTCTACAGGCCCATTCCTCAGCTGTTCACCAAAAATGTAGCAGAGTAACTACTTGTTTTACCATTTGAATCCAAGATTCCACCTTGCGGATTAATATCATGAGTCAATAACTCATAATGATTTCCATCAAGGCTTTATTTGCCTTAAACATCATGTAGACAGTAAATGACATGAATATACATGAATATAAACACAGCAGGGTTGAGGACAAAAACTATATTAAAATACATTTGGCCTTGAAGATGATTGTAGTCATCAGAGTGTGTTCAGATAAATCAACAATATGGTGGAAATCATCATGAAATAACACTGGTGGATACAGCGTTTCAAAGTAAAACAGTAGATTAGAAGGAAGGTTGGGGACTGGGTTCAAAGTTCATGTAATCCCATCAACATACAGCAGGGGGCACCATTCAACTCTTATAACTGAACACGCTTCATCACTACTGAAAAACAGACTATTTGAAATGTATTTTCAACATAATCTGCCAGGCCTGTAAAATGACATTACATTTTATACAGTCAGTTCTAAGACTTTAGTGGAGGCCTCTTTCACGGCAGGTAGACTAGAATGTTGGGCCAATAACCCAGAGGTTGCTGGTTTGAATCCCTGAGCCGACTCGCTGAAACATCTGTCAAAATGCTCTTGGGCAAGACACTTAACCTAATTGCTCCTGTGGTTCACTCTGGATAAGAGAGTCTGCTAAATGAATTACATGTAAGAACAGCAGAAGCGCAATCATAAATATCATTTAAATGACCAAATCTAGGCAAAATATTTGTGTTAACATGAGTACAGGGTTTACTGATTCCATGACAGATCGGACTTTTCAATCATAATGAATATATGGACAGATCCTAGATCAGAACTCCTACTCTGAGATGCTTCCTGGATACGGGACGTGATCTTAGCCAGACATTCAAATGTTTTTATCCTCCAAATGTCTTTATAAAAGTAGATCCATAGCCGACACATGGTGTCTCCCAGTGAATCAGGGGCTCCACCAGTTCCTAACCAGTCCTGTTGTAAACCATATCACCGCCCCTGTCAACCCTCCCATGACAACACCTCCAAAACCATCTGTCAGAAGCCCCATCAACAACCCCGTCCCTATGGCGACGAAGAGCTCCAATCTGTCGCCGACGATTCTCTGCCTGTCCTCCTTCCTCCACTGGTATCTGTAGCGCTCCCTCTCCTCCACCTCATTGGTCCGCACTGCCAAGAGAAAGACACACCCCTCTTTACTCACAGGGGAAACAGTCACCAAGGTGAAATAGATCTATGTTCTTTAAGGGAAGTGTATGAAAAATAACCTAAATACTATATTGTTCTGTATTTTACTGTATTTTAACTATTGTGAATAAGTATAATTAAGTAAATGGCACAGATTATTTATTCAACGTATTTCGCACATCACTGCTAGGTGGAGAGCTTTCACTAAAAGACTGATAAGGAGATATTTCTATTAATGGAGAAAGATGAAGTAGCCCCTGATCTGAGGTCAGCCTTGGTGTGTTAGTCCTATAAAGGGGGTCCTGACAGGATTGTATAGGTTGGAGAATGATAAAGAAGCCCCTAGACACTGATCTGAGGTCAGCCTTGGTGTGTTAGTCCTATAAAGGGGGTCCTGACAGGATTGTATAGGTTGGAGAATGATAAAGAAGCCCCTAGACACTGATCTGAGGTCAGACTAACATTTCCTTCCTATTGAAACAATGGAATGCAATATGTAATTTTTTTTATAGATCTGCCATTCTTATTGAATGCAAGTCTAAGAAGCAGAAGATATGTTCTATGTATGCTATTTCTATGCTTCCCATTCTTAAGTGCAGCTTTTGCATCTTTTGGTCCTGTGTGGCTCAGTCGGTAGAGCATGGCGCTTGCAACGCCAAGCGTCGTGGGTTCGATTCCCGCTGGGACCACCCATATGTAAAAGTAATGGCCCCAGCCGACTTGTAAGTCGCTTTGGACAAAAGCGTCTGCTAAATGGGATATATTATTATTATTATTATTTTAGTTCCGGTTTCGTTCACCAGTTTTAAACCATAGACATTGGCCGTGTTCCAGAGAATCTAAACCGTGTTGTCACATGGGTAAATTGTGACTGATTGACTGATCTACAGATGACATTGAGCAGATATTTATGATGCAAGGTGATTTGTAGATCAGTCAGTCTTGACGCGCACATCTTTACTCACAGGGGAGAGCGGTCACCAAGCTGCAATACGTCTACATTCTTTGGGGGAAGTGTATGAAAAATAGCCGTATAAATAATGTATTGTATTGTACTGTATTATTACTGTCAACTACTGTTGATAAGTAAAAAAATATATAATTATATGGTAGAGGTAATTTCATCAACAGATTTCACAATTCATAGCTAGATAGAGTGCTTTCTCTAAAAGACATGAAAAGGAGCTATTTCTCTTTATGGAGAAAGATGAAGTAGCCCCCAGACACTGATCTGAGGTCAGATTTGAGTTTTGGGCCTGTAACTAGGCCCAGACAGGATTGGATAGGTTGGAGAAAGATGAAGTAGCCCCTAGACACTGATCTGAGGTCAGTTTTGTGTTTTGGGCCTGTAAGTAGGGCCTGACAGGATTGGATAGGTTGGAGAAAGATGAAGTAGCCCCGAGACACTGATCTGAGGTCAGTTTTGTGTTTCAGTCTTATAAAGGCATTGACAGGATTGGATAGGTACAATCAAGGTGTAGAAATATTCACAGAGCCTTTCAAAGAGTAAGGTGGAACTACAGTACAGCTTTAATACAGGTCCTAATGGCTGTCCTAGGATCAGATTACACTGACTAAATACTAACCATACCATTAAAGAGTAAGGTGGAACTACAGTACAGCTTTAATACAGGTCCTAATGGCTGTCCTAGGATCAGATTACCTGTTAAAGATGCAATGTGCAGAAAACGCTTTTCCATTTCCTGGATGCTAGAATTCTAATAGTTTTCCTAATTTCAGTTGATGAGACGAAACAAGCAGTCGTTGTGTAGAGAATCACTGCACCATCTAAAACATTGTGAAATATATTTTCCATAACCATCAATTATTTTAGTTTCAGCTGTTTGAAGTTTACAAACCGGAAAGTAAAAGATGCAAAAAAGAACATTTAAGAACGGAAGCGTAGAAATAGCACACATAGAACAGATATCTGCTTCTTAGACTTGCTTTCAATGAGAATTAAATATCTATAACTCACAATTCTATGTGAATTGGGTCGGGTCGTCCAAAAAGTGATATATTGTAACTTAAAAGCGCTAAACCATATCTAACAGATATACAGGGAACTGTATATAATTTAGTATCTTGTTTTATGTTGAGTCACTCACCCACTGTAGGTTTCTGGGAAACAGGAGCGCTCTGTGCAGCTCTGACATTTTTGTAGCGTGCCTCGATTTGGCTTTGGACTCTATCTCCCATGATCCTTCGCTGATACTCCTCTGGCTTCTCCCTAGAGAGACTGGCTGATGAGGTGGGAAATGTAGTCATTGGACTTTGTTCTGTTATGTAACATTCTCCACATTGGAGTCAGACCTGAGCAAGGCACTGGTACATAGAGACACTATCTACTAATAACTGGTACATAGAGACACTATCTACTAATCACTGGTACATAGAGACACTATCTACTAATCACTGGTACATAGAGACAGTATCTACTAATCACTGTCAATTCCAAACAACTACCCATTATCATGTGATCATTACTCGTTAAGACCAGAATCTATACAGCAGTTTTATGTTTCATGGGTTATTTAAGCAATCAGGCAGATGTTATTGCAGGTGTTCCTAACTCCAACAGTGCAGTAGTATCTAACAATTCACAACAATACACACAAATCTAAAAGTAAAACAATAAAATCAAGAAATATATAAATATATTTATGAATGTGTATTTTAATGATATAATCAACCAAGAAAGTGTTGGCTACTACAGTTATTGAAATAAACAGGAAAGCACAGGCGAGTGTCAACATGCGCTACAATAGGATATTTTATGATTTATCAATGTTTAGTTTAACGAAGTAAGGAAATCAAGAATAGTTCAGAACTTACTCAGACTCACTTCCATCTCAACTCAGCCGGGGTTAAGGAGACTCTCACAACATGTGATGTTATCACACCCCACTGAGGAAGTTATGAATAAAATATTGCTGAAAGAGCGAATCACAAATTGTCAGGTGAACCCCCCCACACTCCACTCCATTTGTTTTTGTACACTGCTGCTACTCGCTGTTTATTATCGACACATAGTCACTTCACCCCTACCTACATGTACAAATCACCTCCACTAACCTGCACATTGACTCGGTACCGGTACCCCCTGTATATAACCTCGTTATTGTTATGTTATTCTGTTACTTTTTATTATTTTTTGCTTTAGTTTATTTGTTAAATATTCTCTTAACTTTTCTTGAACTGCACTGTTGGTTAAGGGCTTGTCAGTAAGCATTTCA
>NW_027015699.1:0-11105 GCF_036934945.1 Oncorhynchus masou masou
CAGTCAGTGTGTGGGTAGAGTTCAGTCATTGTGTGGGTAGAGTCTGTTCAGTGTGTGGGTAGAGTCCAGTCAGTGTGTGGGTAGGGTCTGGTCAGTGTGTGGGTAGAGTCCAGTCAGTGTGGGTAGAGTCTAGTCCAGTCAGTGTGTGGGTAGGGTCTGGTCAGTGTGTGGGTAGAGTCCAGTCAGTGTGGGTAGAGTCCAATCAGTGTGTGGGTAGAGTCCAGTCCAGTCAGTGTGTGGGTAGAGTCTAGTCAGTGTGGGTAGAGTCCAGTCAGTGTGTGGGTGAGAGTCCAGTCATGTTGGGTAGAGTCTAGTCCAGTCAGTGTGTGGGTAGAGTCCAGTTAGTGTGGGTAGAGTCAGTCAGTGTGTGGGTAGAGTCCAGTCATGTTGGGTAGAGTCTAGTCCAGTCAGTGTATGGGTAGAGTCCAGTTAGTGTGTGGGTAGAGTCTAGTCCAGTCAGTGTGTGGGTAGAGTCTAGTCAGTGTGGGTAGAGTCAATCAGTGTGTGGGTAGAGTCTAGTCAGTGTGGGTAGAGTCCAGTCAGTGTGTGGGTAGAGTCTAGTCCAGTCAGTGTGTGGGTAGAGTCTAGTCAGTGTGGGTAGAGTCCAGTCAGTGTGTGGGTAGAGTCTAGTCAGTGTGGGTAGAGTCCAGTCAGTGTGTGGGTAGAGTCTAGTCCAGTCAGTGTGTGGTAGAGTCTAGTCAGTGTGAGTAGAGTCCAGTCAGTGTGTGGGTAGAGTTCAGTCATTGTGTGGGTAGAGTCTAGTCAGTGTGGGTAGAGTCCAGTCAGTGTGTGGGTAGAGTCTAGTCCAGTCAGTGTGTGGGTAGAGTTCAGTCATTGTGTGGGTAGAGTCTAGTCAGTGTGGGTAGAGTCCAGTCAGTGTGTGGGTAGAGTCTAATCCAGTCAGTGTGTGGGTAGAGTCTAGTCAGTGTGAGTAGAGTCCAGTCAGTGTGTGGGTAGAGTTCAGTCATTGTGTGGGTAGAGTCTGTTCAGTGTGTGGGTAGAGTCCAGTCAGGTGTGGGTAGGGTCTGGTCAGTGTGTGGGTAGAGTCCAGTCAGTGTGGGTAGAGTCTAGTCCAGTCAGTGTGTGGGTAGGGTCTGGTCAGTGTGTGGGTAGAGTCCAGTCAGTGTGGGTAGAGTCTTTTCAGTGTGGGTAGAGTCTAGTCCAGTCAGTGTGTGGGTAGAGTCTTTTCAGTGTGGGTAGAGTCTAGTCCAGTCAGTGTGTGGGTAGAGTCTAGTCAGTGTGTGGGTAGAGTCCAGTCAGTGTGTGGGTAGAGTCTTTTCAGTGTGGGTAGAGTCTAGTCCAGTCAGTGTGTGGGTAGAGTCTAGTCAGTGTGGGTAGAGTCCAATCAGTGTGTGGGTAGAGTCCAGTCAGTGTGGGTAGAGTCCAGTCAGTGTGGGTAGAGTCCAGTCAGTGTGGGTAGAGTCCAGTCAGTGTGGGTAGAGTCCAGTCATTGTGGCGGTAGAGTCCAGTCAGTGTGTGGGTAGGGTCTGGTCAGTGTGTGGGTAGAGTCCCAGTCTAGGTGTGGGTGAGTCTTTCAGTGTGGGTAGAGTCTAGTCTAGTCAGTGTGTGGGTAGGTCTAGTCAGTGTGGGTAGTGTCCAATCGGTGTGGGTAGAGTCCAGTCAGTGTGGGTAGGAGAGTCCAGTCAGTGTGGGTAGAGTCCAGTCAGTGTGGGTAGAGTCCAGTCAGTGTGTGGGTAGAGAGTCAGTCAGTGTGTGGGTAGTGTCCAGTCAGTGTGGGTAGAGTTCAGTCAGTGTGTGGGTAGAGTCCAGTCAGTGTGGGTAGAGTCCAGTCAGTGTGTGGGTAGAGTCTAGTCCAGTCAGTGTGTGGGTAGAGTTCAGTCATTGTGTGGGTAGAGTCTAGTCAGTGGGTAGAGTCCAGTCAGTGTGTGGGTAGAGTCTAGTCCAGTCAGTGTGTGGGTAGAGTCTAGTCAGTGTGAGTAGAGTCAGTCAGTGTGGGTAGAGTTCAGTCATTGTGTGGGTAGAGTCTGTTCAGTGTGTGGGTAGAGTCAGTCAGTGTGTGGGTAGGGTCTGGTCAGTGTGTGGGTAGAGTCCAGTCAGTGTGGGTAGAGTCGTCCAGTCAGTGTGTGGGTAGGGTCTGGTCAGTGTGTGGTAGAGTCAGTCAGTGTGGGTAGAGTCCAATCAGTGTTTAGAGTCAGTCAGTCAGTGTGTGGGTAGAGTCTAGTCAGTGTGGTAGAGTCCAGTCAGTGTGTGAGTGAGAGTCCAGTCATGTTGGGTGAGTCTAGTCCAGTCAGTGTGTGGGTAGAGTCAGTTAGTGTGGGTAGAGTCAGTCAGTGTGTGGGTAGAGTCCAGTCATGTGGGTAGAGTCCTGGTCCAGTCAGTGTGTGGGTAGAGTCCAGTCAGTGTGTGGGTAGAGTCTAGTCAGTCAGTGTGTGGGTAGAGTCTAGTCAAGGGTCAATCAGTGTGTGGGTAGAGTCCAGTCAGTGTGGGTAGAGTCCAGTCAGTGTGGGTAGTCTAGTCCAGTCAGTGTGTGGGTAGAGTCCTAGTCAGTGTGGGTAGAGTCAGTCAGTGTGGGTAGAGTCTAGTCAGTGTGGGTAGAGTCCAGTCAGTGTGTGGGTAGAGTCCTAGTCCAGTCAGTGTGTGGGTAAGTCTAGTCAGTGTGAGTGGAGTCCAGTCAGTGTGTGGGTAGAGTTCAGTCATTGTGTGGGTAGAGTCTAGTCAGTGTGGGTAGAGTCCAGTCCAGGTGTGTGGGTAGAGTCTAGTCCAGTCAGTGTGTGGGTAGAGTTCAGTCATTGTGTGGGTAGAGTCTAGTCAGTGTGGGTAGAGTCAGTCAGTGTGTGGGTAGAGTCTAATCCAGTCAGTGTGTGGAGTAGAGTCTAGTCAGTGTGAGATGGAAGTCCAGTCAGTGTGTGGGTAGAGTTCTAAGTCATTGTGTGGGTAGAGTCTGTTCAGTGTGTGGGTAGAGTCCAGTCAGTGTGGGTAGGGTCTGGTCAGTGTGTGGGTAGAGTCAGTGTGGGTAGAGTCTAGTCAGTCAGTGTGTGGGTAGGGTCTGGTCAGTGTGTGGGTAGAGTCCAGTCAGTGTGGGTAGAGTCTTTTCAGTGTGGGTAGAGTCTAGTCCAGTCAGTGTGTGGGTAGAGTCTTTTCCAGTGTGGGTAGGTCTAGTCAGTCAGTGTGTGGGTAGAGTCTAGTCAGTGTGTGGGTAGAGTCCAGTCAGTGTGTGGGTGAGTCTTTTCAGTGTGGGTAGAGGTCTAGTCCAGTCAGTGTGTGGGTAGAGTCTAGTCAGTGTGGGTAGAGTCCAATCAGTGTGTGGGTAGAGTCCAGTCAGTGTGGGTAGAGTCCAGTCAGTGTGGGTAGAGTCCAGTCAGTGTGGGTAGAGTCCAGTCAGTGTGGGTAGAGTCCAGTCATTGTGGCGGTAGAGTCCAGTCAGTGTGTGGGTAGGGTCTGGTCAGTGTGTGGGTAGAGTCAGTCAGTGTGTGGGTAGAGTCTTTTCAGTGTGGGTAGAGTCTAGTCTAGTCAGTGTGTGGGTAGAGTCTAGTCAGTGTGGGTAGTGTCCAATCAGTGTGTGGGTAGAGTCCAGTCAGTGTGGGTAGAGTCCAGTCAGTGTGGTAGAGTCCAGTCAGTGTGGGTAGAGTCCAGTCAGTGTGTGGGTAGAGTCCAGTCAGTGTGTGGGTAGTGTCCAGTCAGTGTGGGTAGAGTTCAGTCAGTGTGTGGGTAGAGTCAGTCAGTGTGGGTAGAGTCCAGTCAGTGTGTGGGTAGAGTCTAGTCCAGTCAGTGTGTGGGTAGAGTTCAGTCATTGTGTGGGTAGAGTCTAGTCAGTGTGGGTAGAGTCCAGTCAGTGTGTGGGTAGAGTCTAATCCAGTCAGTGTGTGGGTAGAGTCTAGTCAGTGTGAGTAGAGTCCAGTCAGTGTGTGGGTAGAGTTCAGTCATTGTGTGGGTAGAGTCTGTTCAGTGTGTGGGTAGAGTCCAGTCAGTGTGTGGGGGTCTGGTCAGTGTGTGGGTAGAGTCCAGTCAGTGTGGGTAGAGTCTAGTCCAGTCAGTGTGGGTAGGGTCTGGTCAGTGTGGGTAGAGTCCAGTCAGTGTGGGTAGAGTCTTTTCAGTGTGGGTAGAGTCTAGTCCAGTCAGTGTGTGGGTAGAGTCTTTTCAGTGTGGGTAGAGTCTAGTCCAGTCAGTGTGTGGGTAGAGTCTAGTCAGTGTGTGGGTAGAGTCCAGTCAGTGTGTGGGTAGAGTCTTTTCAGTGTGTGGGTAGAGTCTAGTCCAGTCAGTGTGTGTGGGTAGAGTCTAGTCAGTGTGGGTAGAGTCCAATCAGTGTGTGGGTAGAGTCCAGTCAGTGTGGGTAGAGTCCAGTCAGTGTGGGTAGAGTCCAGTCAGTGTGGGTAGAGTCCAGTCAGTGTGTGGGTAGAGTCCAGTCATTGTGGCGGTAGAGTCCAGTCAGTGTGTGGGTAGGTCTGGTCAGTGTGTGGGTAGAGTCCAGTCAGTGTGTGGGTAGAGTCTTTTCAGTGTGGGTAGAGTCTAGTCTAGTCAGTGTGTGGGTAGAGTCTAGTCAGTGGGTAGTGTCCAATCAGTGTGTGGGTAGAGTCCAGTCAGTGGGTAGAGTCCAGTCAGTGTGGGTAGAGTCCAGTCAGTGTGGGTAGAGTCCAGTCAGTGTGTGGGTAGAGTCCAGTCAGTGTGTGGGTAGTGTCCAGTCAGTGTGGGTAGAGTTCAGTCAGTGTGTGGGTAGAGTCCAGTCAGTGTGGGTAGAGTCCAGTCAGTGTGTGGGAAGAATCTAGTCCAGTCAGTGTGGGTAGAGTTCAGTCATTGTGTGGGTAGAGTCTAGTCAGTGTGGGTAGAGTCCAGTCAGTGTGTGGGTAGAGTCTAATCCAGTCAGTGTGTGGGTAGAGTCTAGTCAGTGTGAGTAGAGTCCAGTCAGTGTGTGGGTAGAGTTCAGTCTGGTGTGGGGTAGAGTCTGTTCAGTGTGTGGGTAGAGTCCAGTCAGTGTGTGGGTAGGGTCTGGTCAGTGTGTGTGTGTAGAGTCCAGTCAGTGTGGGTAGAGTCTAGTCCAGTCAGTGTGTGGGTAGGGTCTGTCAGTGTGGGGTAG
Source organism: Oncorhynchus masou masou (assembly GCF_036934945.1). Classification (NCBI taxonomy): domain Eukaryota; kingdom Metazoa; phylum Chordata; class Actinopteri; order Salmoniformes; family Salmonidae; genus Oncorhynchus; species Oncorhynchus masou. The sequence goes on from NW_027015699.1 coordinate 5,033, forward strand.
AGTCCAGTCAGTGTGGGTAGAGTCTTTCAGTGTGGGTAGAGTCTAGTCCAGCTCAGTGTGTGGGTAGAGTCTTTTCAGTGTGGGTAGAGTCTAGTCCAGTCAGTGTGTGGGTAGAGTCTAGTCAGTGTGGGTAGAGTCCAGTCAGTGTGTGGGTAGAGTCTTTTCAGTGGGTAGAGTCTAGTCCAGTCAGTGTGGGTAGAGTCTAGTCAGTGTGGGTAGAGTCCAATCAGTGTGGGTAGAGTCCAGTCAGTGGGTAGAGTCCAGTCAGTGTGGGTAGAGTCCAGTCAGTGTGGGTAGAGTCCAGTCAGTGTGGGTAGAGTCCAGTCAGTGTGGGTAGAGTCCAGTCAGTGTGGGTAGAGTCCAGTCATTGTGGCGGTGGGAGTCCAGTCAGTGTGGGTAGGGTCTGGTCAGTGTGGGTAGAGTCCAGTCAGTGTGTGGGTAGAGTCTTTTCAGTGTGGGTAGAGTCTAGTCTAGTCAGTGTGTGGGTAGAGTCTGGTCAGTGTGTAGTGTCCAATCAGTGTGTGGGTAGAGTCCAGTCAGTGTGGGTAGAGTCCAGTCAGTGTGGGTAGGAGTCCAGTCAGTGTGGGTAGAGTCCAGTCAGTGTGTGGGTAGAGTCCAGTCAGTGTGGGTAGTGTCCAATCAGTGTGGGTAGAGTTCAGTCAGTGTGTGGGTGAGTCCAGTCAGTGTGCGGGTAGAGTCCAGTCAGTGTGTGGGTAGAGTCCAGTCAGTGTGTGGGTATAGTCCGGTCAGTGTGTGGGTAGAGTCCGGTCAGTGTGTGGGTAGAGTCCGGTCAGTGTGTAGAGTCCAGTCAGTGTGTGGGTAGAGTCCAGTCAGTGTGTGGTTAGAGTCCAGTCAGTGTGTGGGTAGAGTCCAGTCAGTGTGTGGGTAGAGTCCGGTCAGTGTGTGGGTGGAGTCAGTTAGTGTGTGGGTAGAGTCCGGTCAGTGTGTGGGTAGAGTCCGGTCAGTGTGGGTAGAGTCCAGTCAGTGTGTGTGGGTAGAGTCCAGTCAGTGTGTGGGTAGAGTCCAGTGAGTGTGTGGGTAAGTCCAGTCAGTGTGTGGTGAGTCCAGTGAGTGTGTGGGTAGAGTCCAGTCAGTGTGTGGGTAGAGTCCAGTCAGTGTGTGAGTGCAGAGTTCAGTCATTTGTGGGTAGAGTCTAGTCAGTGTGGGTAGAGTCCAGTCAGTGTGTGGGTAGAGTCCAGTCAGTGTGTGGGTAGAGTCCAGTCAGTGTGTGGGTAGAGTCAGTCAGTGTGTGGGTAGAGTCCAGTCAGTGTGTGGGTAGAGTCCAGTCAGTGTCCGGAAGCCATTTGATGAACTGTTCAGCAGTCTGGTGGCTTGGGGATAGAAGCTGTTCAACAGTCTGATGGCTTGGGGGTAGAAGCTGTTCAGCAGTCTGATGGCTTGGGGTAGAAGCTGTTCAGCAGTCTGATGGCTTGGGTTTAGAAGCTGTTCAGCAGTCTGGTGGCTTGGGGGTAGAAGCTGTTCAGCAGTCCGATGGCTTGGGCGTAGAAGCTGTTCAGCAGTCTGATGGCTTGGGGTATAAACTGTTCAGCAGTCTGGTGGCTTGGGGTAGAAGCTGTTCAGCAGTCTGATGGCTTGGGGGTAGAAGCTGTTCAGCAGTCTGGTGGCTTGGGGGTATAAGCTGTTCAGCAGTCTGGTAGCTTGGGTGTAGAAGCTGTTCAGCAGTCTGGTGGCTTGGGTGTAGAAGCTGTTCAGCAGTCTGGTGGCTTGGGTAGAAGCTGTTCAGCAGTCTGGTGGCTTGGGGGTGGCTGTTCAGCAGTCTGGTGGCTTGGGGGAAGAAGCTGTTCAGCAGTCTAATGGCTTGGGGTAGAAGCTGTTCAGCAGTCTGATATAGGATACCAACCTCCATCTCCTATCTATCCAAGTAGTAGTAGGTCTAATATAGAATACCAACATCCATCTCCTATCTATCAAGTAGTAATAGGTCTAACTAATATAGGATAACAACCTTCCATCTCTATCTATCCAAGTAGTAGTAGGTCTAATATAGGATACCAACCTCCATCTCCTATCTATCCAAGTAGTAGTAGGTCTAATATAGGATACCAACCTCCACCTCTATCTATCCAAGTGGCGTAGTAGGTCAAATATAGAGAATACACCAACATCCACCTCCTATCTATCCAGTAGTAATAGGTCTAACTAATACAGGATAACATCTCCTATCTATCCAAGTAGTAGTAGGTCTAATATAGGATGCCAACCTCCATCTCATTTTACATTTTACATTTAAGACATTTAGCAGGACGGCTCTTATCCAGAGCGACTTACAAATTGGTGAATTCACCTTCTGACATCAGTGGAACAGCCACTTTACAATAGTGCATCTAAATCATTTAAGGGGGGGTGAGAAGGATTACTTTATCCTATCCTAGGTATTCCTTGAAGAGGTGGGGTTTCAGGTGTCTCCGGAAGGTGGTGATTGACTCCGCTGTCCTGGCTGTCGTGAGGGAGTTTGTTCCACCATTGGGGGCCAGAGCAGAGAACAGTTTTGACTGGGCTGAGCGGGAACTGTGCTTCCTCAGTGGTAGGGAAGCGAGCAGGCCAGAGGTGGATGAGCGCGAGTGCCCTTGTTTGGGTGTAGGGCCTGATCAGAGCCTGGAGGTACTGCGGTGCCGTTCCCCTCACAGCTCCGTAGGCAAGCACCATGGTCTTGTAGCGGATGCGAGCTTCAACTGGAAGCCAAGTGGAGAGAGCGGAGAAGGAGCGGGGTGGCGTTGAGCAGAACTTGGGGAAGGTTGAACTTCTGCAGACGGGCTGCGGCGTTCTGGATGAGTTGTAGGGGTTTAATGGCACAGGCAGGGAGCCCAGCCAACAGCGAGTTGCAGTAATCCAGACGGGAGATGACAAGTGCCTGGATTAGGACCTGCGCCGCTCCTGTGTGAGTGCAGGGTGGTACTCTCGCGGATGTTGTAGAGCATGAACCTACAGGAACAGGGCCACCGCCTTGATGTTAGTTGAGAACGACAGGGTGTTGCTCCAGGATCACGCCAAGGTTCTTAGCGGCTCTGGGGAGGAGGACACAATGGAGTTGTCAACCGTGATGGCTTGAGATCATGGAACGGGCAGTCCTTTCCCGGGAGGGAGAGCAGCTCCGGCCTTGCCGGGGTTCAGCTTGAGGTGGTGATCCGTCATCCACACTGATATGTCTGCCAGACATGCAGAGATGCGGCTCGCTCACCTGGTCATCAGAAGGGGGAAAGGAGAAGATTAATTGTGTGTCGTCTGCATAGCAATGATAGGAGAGACCATGTGAGGTTATGACAGAGCCACGCGACTTGGTGTATAAACGAGAATAGGAGAGGGCCTAGAACAGAGCCCTGGGGGACACCAGTGGTGAGCGCGTGGCGAGGAGACAGATTCTCGCCACGCCACCTGGTAGGAGTGACCTGTCAGGTAGGACGCAATCCAAGCGTGGGCCGCACGGGAGATGCCCAACTCGGAGAGGAGTGGGAGAAGGGGATCTGATGGTTCACAGTATCGAAGGCAGCCGATAGGTCTAGAAGGATGAGAGCAGAGGAGAGAGTTAGCTTTAGCAGTGCGGAGCGCCTCCGGGTGATACAGAGAAGAGCAGTCTCAGTTGAATGACTAGTCTTGAAACCCTGACTGATTTGGATCAAGAAGGTCATTCCTGAGAGAGATAGCGGGAGAGCTGGCCAAGGACGGCACGCTCAAGAGTTTTGGAGAGAAAAGAAAGAAGGGATACTGGTCTGTAGTTGTTGACATCGGAGGGATCGAGTGTAGGTTTTTTCAGAAGGGGTGCAACTCTCGCTCTCTTGAAGACGGAAGGGGACGTAGCCAGCGGTCAGGGGGGATGAGTTGATGAGCAAGGTGAGGCAAGGGAGAAGGTCCTTGGAAATGGTCTGGAGAAGAGAGGAGGGGGATAGGGTCAAGTGTGGGCAGGTTGTTGGGCGTCAGCTTGTCACAAGAAGCGAGATTTCATCTGAGAGAGAGAAAGAGTCAGAGCACAGGGTAGGGCAGTGTGAGCAGAACTGCGGTGTCGCTTGACTTAGCAACGAGGATCTGGATGTCGTCGACCTTCTTTTCATAAAATGGTTGACGGTCATCTGCAGAGAGGGAGGGGGGAGGGGGAGGAGGATTCAGGAGGGGAGTGAGTATGTGGCAAAGAGCCTTAGGGTTAGGAGGCAGATGCTTGAATTTAGAGTGGTAGAAAGTGGCTTTAGCAGAGACAGAGGAGGAAAATGTAGGAGAGGAGGGAGGAAAGGATGCCAGGTCCGTAGGAAGAGTTTTCCCTCCATTTCCGCTCGGCTGCCCGGAGCACTGTTCTGTGAGCTCGCAGTGAGTCGTCGAGCACGGAGCTGGAGGGAGGACCGAGCGGCTCTGGAGGATAGGGGACATAGAGAGTCAAAGGATGCAGAAAGGGAAGAGAGGAGGGCGAGGAGGCAGACTCAGGAGAAAGGTTGAGAAGGTAAGGACAGAGGGTTAAGGAGGAGATGGAAGAGGAGAGAGTAGCGGGGGAGAGAGAGCGAAGGTTGGGACGGCGCGATACCATCCGAGTAGGGGCAGTGTGGGAAGTGTTGGATGAGAGCGAGAGGGAAAAGGATACAAGGTAGTGGTCGGAGACTTGGAGGGAGTTGCAATGAGGTTAGTGGAAGAACAGCATCTAGTAAAGATGAGGTCGAGCGTATTGCCTGCCTTGTGAGTAGGGGGAAGGTGAGAGGGTGAGGTCAAAAGAGGAGAGGAGTGGAAAGAAGGAGGCAGAGAGGAATGAGTCAAAGGTAGACGTGGGGAGGTTAAAGTCGCCCAGGACTGTGAGAGGTGAGCCGTCCTCAGGAAAGGAGCTTATCAAGGCATCAAGCTCATTGATGAACTCTCCGAGGAACCTGGAGGGCGATAAATGATAAGGATGTTAAGCTTGAAAGGGCTGGTAACTGTGACAGCATGGAATTCAAAGGAGGTGATAGACAGATGGGTAAGGGGAGAAAGAGAGAATGACCACTTGGGAGAGATGAGGATCCCGGGTGCCACCACCCCGCTGACCAGAAGCTCTCGGGGTGTGCGAGAACACGTGGGCGGACGAAAGAGAGCAGTAGGAGTAGCAGTGTTATCTGTGGTGATCCATGTTTCGTCAGTGCCAAGAAGTCGAGGACTGAGGGAGGCATAGGCTGAGATGAACTCTGCCTTGTTGGCCGCAGATCGGCAGTTCCAGAGGCTACCGGAGACCTGGAACTCCACGTGGGTCGTGCGCGCTGGGACCACCAGATTAGGGTGGCCGTGCCACGCGGTGTGGAGCGTTTGTATGGTCTGTGCAGAGAGGAGAGAACAGGGATAGATAGACACATAGTTGACAGGCTACAGAAGAGGCTACGCTAATGCAAAGGAGATTGAATGACAAGTGGACTACACGTCTCGAATGTTCAGAAAGTTAAGCTTACGTAGCAAGAATCTTATTGACTAAAATGATTGAAATGATACAGTACTGCTGGAGTAGGCTAGCTGGCAGTGGCTGCGTTGTTGACTTTGTAGGCTAGCTGGCAGTGGCTGCGTTGTTGACACTACACTAATCAAGTCGCTCCGTCGAGTGTAATAGTTTCTACAGTGCTGCTATTCGGGGCTAGCTGGCTAGCTAGCAGTGTTGATTACGTAACGTTACGTTAAAAGAACGACAATAGCTGGCTAGCTAACCTAGAAAATCGCTCTAGACTACACAATTGTCTTAGATACAAAGACGGCTATGTAGCTAGCCAGCTACGATCAAACAAATCAAACCGTTGTACTGTAATGAAGTGAAATGAAAATGTGATACTACCTGTGGAGCGAAGCGGAATGTTGACCGGGTTGTTGAAGTTCATTCGGTAGACGTTGGCTAGTTGCTGGCTAGCTAGCTAGCAGCATCTCTTACGTTAAGGACTACAAATAGCTGGCTAGCTAACCCGGTAAATTAAGATAATCACTCTAAGTCTACACACTCTAAACTACACAATTATCTTGGATACGAAGACAGCAAAGACAACTATGTAGCTAGCTAACACTACACTAATTGAGTCGCTCAGTTGAGTGTAATAGTTTCTACAGTGCTAGTGGACGTTAGCTA